>NW_026521110.1:0-104333 GCF_001660625.3 Ictalurus punctatus
TTCAGAACTCACAAAGTGGCACTTACCTCGGTGGTTATTTGCTTTAGATCAGGGTTGTCCAGTCTTCTCCAGAATGGGCCAGTGTGGTTGCAGGTTGTCATTCTAACCAAGCAGAAGCCACACTTTAGTCTATTGAAGCCAAGATCAGCGGAGCCAACAATTGGATCAGGTGTGGCTCCTGCTAGATTGGAACCAAAAGCTGAAGATTGGACAACGCTGCTTAAGACCAATCAGCATATAGACATATTTGCTTATAAAATATAAAACATTGACTATATAGATGGCTGATCGCGGAAAATGGACACCTCTCATCACAGTTTGCATGCTAGCTTGTCGCTAACAAGAGACAGACACGGAGAGACCGCATGTTCTCACCTTTTCGCCCCTGTTCACGGGGTCAAACGTGCCCTGTTGCATAATGACGTGTTTACAAACAGCAAAGAGAGCACTAAGAACTCAAGTGGGAAGCAGAAAGAGTCGTAGGAGGCCTGCAGAGAAGCCCATGGCACATTCTGTTGACCAACTCATTCTCAGGCAGGTGATTCCTTCCTTATCCGCCAACTACCATGAAATACCACGAGACGCTCCAAGTTACAATCGGTGCATTGGCCGGGAATCGAACCCAGGTCAACTGGGAGCGGTTTCCCTTCCATTGAGCTTTTGTAGCAAGGCAGATAACAGTTGCTTGCAAAATCACGGGCAGTCTCTGCTTTTCCACTGAATGTGGAAGCCTGGCTCTTTCCTTCATCAAGAAGACAAGAGTAATGATGCGCTTGACTCGAGGTTGCGACTTGTAATTCCCCACCTCCAAGCGGGAAAACGCAAAGCAAACGTACCCTCAACCTGAAATTGCCATTCCTCAACCGTGGGAAGTCTTCTCATCTCCCGGTTCCTTCCCTGTTCATCGAGTGACGTCGAGCCGGCATGACGGATTCAGAACTCACAAAGTGGCACTTACCTCGGTGGTTATTTGCTTTAGATCAGGGTTGTCCAGTCTTCTCCAGAATGGGCCAGTGTGGTTGCAGGTTGTCATTCTAACCAAGCAGAAGCCACACTTTAGTCTATTGAAAGCCAAGATCAGCGGAGCCAACAATTGGAATCAGGTGTGGCTCCTGCTAGATTGGAACCAAAAGCTGAAGATTGGACAACGCTGCTTAAGACCAATCAGCATATAGACATATTTGCTTATAAAATATAAAACATTGACTATATAGATGGCTGATCGCGGAAAATGTACACCTCTCATCACAGTTTGCATGCTAGCTTGTCGCTAACAAGAGACAGACACGGAGAGACCGCATGTTCTCACCTTTTCGCCCCTGTTCACGGGTCAAACGTGCCCTGTTGCATAATGACGTGTTTACAAACAGCAAAGAGAGCACTAAGAACTCAAGTGGGAAGCAGAAAGAGTCGTAGGAGGCCTGCAGAGAAGCCCATGGCACATTCTGTTGACCAACTCATTCTCAGGCAGGTGATTCCTTCCTTATCCGCCAACTACCATGAAATACCACGAGACGCTCCAAGTTACAATCGGTGCATTGGCCGGGAATCGAACCCAGGTCAACTGGGAGCGGTTTCCCTTCCATTGAGCTTTTGTAGCAAGGCAGATAACAGTTGCTTGCAAAATCACGGGCAGTCTCTGCTTTTCCACTGAATGTGGAAGCCTGGCTCTTTCCTTCATCAAGAAGACAAGAGTAATGATGCGCTTGACTCGAGGTTGCGACTTGTAATTCCCCACCTCCAAGCGGGAAAACGCAAAGCAAACGTACCCTCAACCTGAAATTGCCATTCCTCAACCGTGGGAAGTCTTCTCATCTCCCGGTTCCTTCCCTGTTCATCGAGTGACGTCGAGCCGGCATGACGGATTCAGAACTCACAAAGTGGCACTTACCTCGGTGGTTATTTGCTTTAGATCAGGGTTGTCCAGTCTTCTCCAGAATGGGCCAGTGTGGTTGCAGGTTGTCATTCTAACCAAGCAGAAGCCACACTTTAGTCTATTGAAAGCCAAGATCAGCGGAGCCAACAATTGGAATCAGGTGTGGCTCCTGCTAGATTGGAACCAAAAGCTGAAGATTGGACAACGCTGCTTAAGACCAATCAGCATATAGACATATTTGCTTATAAAATATAAAACATTGACTATATAGATGGCTGATCGCGGAAAATGTACACCTCTCATCACAGTTTGCATGCTAGCTTGTCGCTAACAAGAGACAGACACGGAGAGACCGCATGTTCTCACCTTTTCGCCCCTGTTCACGGGTCAAACGTGCCCTGTTGCATAATGACGTGTTTACAAACAGCAAAGAGAGCACTAAGAACTCAAGTGGGAAGCAGAAAGAGTCGTAGGAGGCCTGCAGAGAAGCCCATGGCACATTCTGTTGACCAACTCATTCTCAGGCAGGTGATTCCTTCCTTATCCGCCAACTACCATGAAATACCACGAGACGCTCCAAGTTACAATCGGTGCATTGGCCGGAATCGAACCCAGGTCAACTGGGAGCGGTTTCCCTTCCATTGAGCTTTTGTAGCAAGGCAGATAACAGTTGCTTGCAAAATCACGGGCAGTCTCTGCTTTTCCACTGAATGTGGAAGCCTGGCTCTTTCCTTCATCAAGAAGACAAGAGTAATGATGCGCTTGACTCGAGGTTGCGACTTGTAATTCCCCACCTCCAAGCGGGAAAACGCAAAGCAAACGTACCCTCAACCTGAAATTGCCATTCCTCAACCGTGGGAAGTCTTCTCATCTCCCGGTTCCTTCCCTGTTCATCGAGTGACGTCGAGCCGGCATGACGGATTCAGAACTCACAAAGTGGCACTTACCTCGGTGGTTATTTGCTTTAGATCAGGGTTGTCCAGTCTTCTCCAGAATGGGCCAGTGTGGTTGCAGGTTGTCATTCTAACCAAGCAGAAGCCACACTTTAGTCTATTGAAAGCCAAGATCAGCGGAGCCAACAATTGGAATCAGGTGTGGCTCCTGCTAGATTGGAACCAAAAGCTGAAGATTGGACAACGCTGCTTAAGACCAATCAGCATATAGACATATTTGCTTATAAATATAAAACATTGACTATATAGATGGCTGATCGCGGAAAATGTACACCTCTCATCACAGTTTGCATGCTAGCTTGTCGCTAACAAGAGACAGACACGGAGAGACCGCATGTTCTCACCTTTTCGCCCCTGTTCACGGGTCAAACGTGCCCTGTTGCATAATGACGTGTTTACAAACAGCAAAGAGAGCACTAAGAACTCAAGTGGGAAGCAGAAAGAGTCGTAGGAGGCCTGCAGAGAAGCCCATGGCACATTCTGTTGACCAACTCATTCTCAGGCAGGTGATTCCTTCCTTATCCGCCAACTACCATGAAATACCACGAGACGCTCCAAGTTACAATCGGTGCATTGGCCGGGAATCGAACCCAGGTCAACTGGGAGCGGTTTCCCTTCCATTGAGCTTTTGTAGCAAGGCAGATAACAGTTGCTTGCAAAATCACGGGCAGTCTCTGCTTTTCCACTGAATGTGGAAGCCTGGCTCTTTCCTTCATCAAGAAGACAAGAGTAATGATGCGCTTGACTCGAGGTTGCGACTTGTAATTCCCCACCTCCAAGCGGGAAAACGCAAAGCAAACGTACCCTCAACCTGAAATTGCCATTCCTCAACCGTGGGAAGTCTTCTCATCTCCCGGTTCCTTCCCTGTTCATCGAGTGACGTCGAGCCGGCATGACGGATTCAGAACTCACAAAGTGGCACTTACCTCGGTGGTTATTTGCTTTAGATCAGGGTTGTCCAGTCTTCTCCAGAATGGGCCAGTGTGGTTGCAGGTTGTCATTCTAACCAAGCAGAAGCCACACTTTAGTCTATTGAAAGCCAAGATCAGCGGAGCCAACAATTGGAATCAGGTGTGGCTCCTGCTAGATTGGAACCAAAAGCTGAAGATTGGACAACGCTGCTTAAGACCAATCAGCATATAGACATATTTGCTTATAAAATAAAAACATTGACTATATAGATGGCTGATCGCGGAAAATGTACACCTCTCATCACAGTTTGCATGCTAGCTTGTCGCTAACAAGAGACAGACACGGAGAGACCGCATGTTCTCACCTTTTCGCCCCTGTTCACGGGTCAAACGTGCCCTGTTGCATAATGACGTGTTTACAAACAGCAAAGAGAGCACTAAGAACTCAAGTGGGAAGCAGAAAGAGTCGTAGGAGGCCTGCAGAGAAGCCCATGGCACATTCTGTTGACCAACTCATTCTCAGGCAGGTGATTCCTTCCTTATCCGCCAACTACCATGAAATACCACGAGACGCTCCAAGTTACAATCGGTGCATTGGCCGGAATCGAACCCAGGTCAACTGGGAGCGGTTTCCCTTCCATTGAGCTTTTGTAGCAAGGCAGATAACAGTTGCTTGCAAAATCACGGGCAGTCTCTGCTTTTCCACTGAATGTGGAAGCCTGGCTCTTTCCTTCATCAAGAAGACAAGAGTAATGATGCGCTTGACTCGAGGTTGCGACTTGTAATTCCCCACCTCCAAGCGGGAAAACGCAAAGCAAACGTACCCTCAACCTGAAATTGCCATTCCTCAACCGTGGGAAGTCTTCTCATCTCCCGGTTCCTTCCCTGTTCATCGAGTGACGTCGAGCCGGCATGACGGATTCAGAACTCACAAAGTGGCACTTACCTCGGTGGTTATTTGCTTTAGATCAGGGTTGTCCAGTCTTCTCCAGAATGGGCCAGTGTGGTTGCAGGTTGTCATTCTAACCAAGCAGAAGCCACACTTTAGTCTATTGAAAGCCAAGATCAGCGGAGCCAACAATTGGAATCAGGTGTGGCTCCTGCTAGATTGGAACCAAAAGCTGAAGATTGGACAACGCTGCTTAAGACCAATCAGCATATAGACATATTTGCTTATAAAATATAAAACATTGACTATATAGATGGCTGATCGCGGAAAATGTACACCTCTCATCACAGTTTGCATGCTAGCTTGTCGCTAACAAGAGACAGACACGGAGAGACCGCATGTTCTCACCTTTTCGCCCCTGTTCACGGGTCAAACGTGCCCTGTTGCATAATGACGTGTTTACAAACAGCAAAGAGAGCACTAAGAACTCAAGTGGGAAGCAGAAAGAGTCGTAGGAGGCCTGCAGAGAAGCCCATGGCACATTCTGTTGACCAACTCATTCTCAGGCAGGTGATTCCTTCCTTATCCGCCAACTACCATGAAATACCACGAGACGCTCCAAGTTACAATCGGTGCATTGGCCGGGAATCGAACCCAGGTCAACTGGGAGCGGTTTCCCTTCCATTGAGCTTTTGTAGCAAGGCAGATAACAGTTGCTTGCAAAATCACGGGCAGTCTCTGCTTTTCCACTGAATGTGGAAGCCTGGCTCTTTCCTTCATCAAGAAGACAAGAGTAATGATGCGCTTGACTCGAGGTTGCGACTTGTAATTCCCCACCTCCAAGCGGGAAAACGCAAAGCAAACGTACCCTCAACCTGAAATTGCCATTCCTCAACCGTGGGAAGTCTTCTCATCTCCCGGTTCCTTCCCTGTTCATCGAGTGACGTCGAGCCGGCATGACGGATTCAGAACTCACAAAGTGGCACTTACCTCGGTGGTTATTTGCTTTAGATCAGGGTTGTCCAGTCTTCTCCAGAATGGGCCAGTGTGGTTGCAGGTTGTCATTCTAACCAAGCAGAAGCCACACTTTAGTCTATTGAAAGCCAAGATCAGCGGAGCCAACAATTGGAATCAGGTGTGGCTCCTGCTAGATTGGAACCAAAAGCTGAAGATTGGACAACGCTGCTTAAGACCAATCAGCATATAGACATATTTGCTTATAAAATATAAAACATTGACTATATAGATGGCTGATCGCGGAAAATGTACACCTCTCATCACAGTTTGCATGCTAGCTTGTCGCTAACAAGAGACAGACACGGAGAGACCGCATGTTCTCACCTTTTCGCCCCTGTTCACGGGTCAAACGTGCCCTGTTGCATAATGACGTGTTTACAAACAGCAAAGAGAGCACTAAGAACTCAAGTGGGAAGCAGAAAGAGTCGTAGGAGGCCTGCAGAGAAGCCCATGGCACATTCTGTTGACCAACTCATTCTCAGGCAGGTGATTCCTTCCTTATCCGCCAACTACCATGAAATACCACGAGACGCTCCAAGTTACAATCGGTGCATTGGCCGGGAATCGAACCCAGGTCAACTGGGAGCGGTTTCCCTTCCATTGAGCTTTTGTAGCAAGGCAGATAACAGTTGCTTGCAAAATCACGGGCAGTCTCTGCTTTTCCACTGAATGTGGAAGCCTGGCTCTTTCCTTCATCAAGAAGACAAGAGTAATGATGCGCTTGACTCGAGGTTGCGACTTGTAATTCCCCACCTCCAAGCGGGAAAACGCAAAGCAAACGTACCCTCAACCTGAAATTGCCATTCCTCAACCGTGGGAAGTCTTCTCATCTCCCGGTTCCTTCCCTGTTCATCGAGTGACGTCGAGCCGGCATGACGGATTCAGAACTCACAAAGTGGCACTTACCTCGGTGGTTATTTGCTTTAGATCAGGGTTGTCCAGTCTTCTCCAGAATGGGCCAGTGTGGTTGCAGGTTGTCATTCTAACCAAGCAGAAGCCACACTTTAGTCTATTGAAAGCCAAGATCAGCGGAGCCAACAATTGGAATCAGGTGTGGCTCCTGCTAGATTGGAACCAAAAGCTGAAGATTGGACAACGCTGCTTAAGACCAATCAGCATATAGACATATTTGCTTATAAATATAAAACATTGACTATATAGATGGCTGATCGCGGAAAATGTACACCTCTCATCACAGTTTGCATGCTAGCTTGTCGCTAACAAGAGACAGACACGGAGAGACCGCATGTTCTCACCTTTTCGCCCCTGTTCACGGGTCAAACGTGCCCTGTTGCATAATGACGTGTTTACAAACAGCAAAGAGAGCACTAAGAACTCAAGTGGGAAGCAGAAAGAGTCGTAGGAGGCCTGCAGAGAAGCCCATGGCACATTCTGTTGACCAACTCATTCTCAGGCAGGTGATTCCTTCCTTATCCGCCAACTACCATGAAATACCACGAGACGCTCCAAGTTACAATCGGTGCATTGGCCGGGAATCGAACCCAGGTCAACTGGGAGCGGTTTCCCTTCCATTGAGCTTTTGTAGCAAGGCAGATAACAGTTGCTTGCAAAATCACGGGCAGTCTCTGCTTTTCCACTGAATGTGGAAGCCTGGCTCTTTCCTTCATCAAGAAGACAAGAGTAATGATGCGCTTGACTCGAGGTTGCGACTTGTAATTCCCCACCTCCAAGCGGGAAAACGCAAAGCAAACGTACCCTCAACCTGAAATTGCCATTCCTCAACCGTGGGAAGTCTTCTCATCTCCCGGTTCCTTCCCTGTTCATCGAGTGACGTCGAGCCGGCATGACGGATTCAGAACTCACAAAGTGGCACTTACCTCGGTGGTTATTTGCTTTAGATCAGGGTTGTCCAGTCTTCTCCAGAATGGGCCAGTGTGGTTGCAGGTTGTCATTCTAACCAAGCAGAAGCCACACTTTAGTCTATTGAAAGCCAAGATCAGCGGAGCCAACAATTGGAATCAGGTGTGGCTCCTGCTAGATTGGAACCAAAAGCTGAAGATTGGACAACGCTGCTTAAGACCAATCAGCATATAGACATATTTGCTTATAAAATATAAAACATTGACTATATAGATGGCTGATCGCGGAAAATGTACACCTCTCATCACAGTTTGCATGCTAGCTTGTCGCTAACAAGAGACAGACACGGAGAGACCGCATGTTCTCACCTTTTCGCCCCTGTTCACGGGTCAAACGTGCCCTGTTGCATAATGACGTGTTTACAAACAGCAAAGAGAGCACTAAGAACTCAAGTGGGAAGCAGAAAGAGTCGTAGGAGGCCTGCAGAGAAGCCCATGGCACATTCTGTTGACCAACTCATTCTCAGGCAGGTGATTCCTTCCTTATCCGCCAACTACCATGAAATACCACGAGACGCTCCAAGTTACAATCGGTGCATTGGCCGGGAATCGAACCCAGGTCAACTGGGAGCGGTTTCCCTTCCATTGAGCTTTTGTAGCAAGGCAGATAACAGTTGCTTGCAAAATCACGGGCAGTCTCTGCTTTTCCACTGAATGTGGAAGCCTGGCTCTTTCCTTCATCAAGAAGACAAGAGTAATGATGCGCTTGACTCGAGGTTGCGACTTGTAATTCCCCACCTCCAAGCGGGAAAACGCAAAGCAAACGTACCCTCAACCTGAAATTGCCATTCCTCAACCGTGGGAAGTCTTCTCATCTCCCGGTTCCTTCCCTGTTCATCGAGTGACGTCGAGCCGGCATGACGGATTCAGAACTCACAAAGTGGCACTTACCTCGGTGGTTATTTGCTTTAGATCAGGGTTGTCCAGTCTTCTCCAGAATGGGCCAGTGTGGTTGCAGGTTGTCATTCTAACCAAGCAGAAGCCACACTTTAGTCTATTGAAAGCCAAGATCAGCGGAGCCAACAATTGGAATCAGGTGTGGCTCCTGCTAGATTGGAACCAAAAGCTGAAGATTGGACAACGCTGCTTAAGACCAATCAGCATATAGACATATTTGCTTATAAAATATAAAACATTGACTATATAGATGGCTGATCGCGGAAAATGTACACCTCTCATCACAGTTTGCATGCTAGCTTGTCGCTAACAAGAGACAGACACGGAGAGACCGCATGTTCTCACCTTTTCGCCCCTGTTCACGGGTCAAACGTGCCCTGTTGCATAATGACGTGTTTACAAACAGCAAAGAGAGCACTAAGAACTCAAGTGGGAAGCAGAAAGAGTCGTAGGAGGCCTGCAGAGAAGCCCATGGCACATTCTGTTGACCAACTCATTCTCAGGCAGGTGATTCCTTCCTTATCCGCCAACTACCATGAAATACCACGAGACGCTCCAAGTTACAATCGGTGCATTGGCCGGGAATCGAACCCAGGTCAACTGGGAGCGGTTTCCCTTCCATTGAGCTTTTGTAGCAAGGCAGATAACAGTTGCTTGCAAAATCACGGGCAGTCTCTGCTTTTCCACTGAATGTGGAAGCCTGGCTCTTTCCTTCATCAAGAAGACAAGAGTAATGATGCGCTTGACTCGAGGTTGCGACTTGTAATTCCCCACCTCCAAGCGGGAAAACGCAAAGCAAACGTACCCTCAACCTGAAATTGCCATTCCTCAACCGTGGGAAGTCTTCTCATCTCCCGGTTCCTTCCCTGTTCATCGAGTGACGTCGAGCCGGCATGACGGATTCAGAACTCACAAAGTGGCACTTACCTCGGTGGTTATTTGCTTTAGATCAGGGTTGTCCAGTCTTCTCCAGAATGGGCCAGTGTGGTTGCAGGTTGTCATTCTAACCAAGCAGAAGCCACACTTTAGTCTATTGAAAGCCAAGATCAGCGGAGCCAACAATTGGAATCAGGTGTGGCTCCTGCTAGATTGGAACCAAAAGCTGAAGATTGGACAACGCTGCTTAAGACCAATCAGCATATAGACATATTTGCTTATAAAATATAAAACATTGACTATATAGATGGCTGATCGCGGAAAATGTACACCTCTCATCACAGTTTGCATGCTAGCTTGTCGCTAACAAGAGACAGACACGGAGAGACCGCATGTTCTCACCTTTTCGCCCCTGTTCACGGGTCAAACGTGCCCTGTTGCATAATGACGTGTTTACAAACAGCAAAGAGAGCACTAAGAACTCAAGTGGGAAGCAGAAAGAGTCGTAGGAGGCCTGCAGAGAAGCCCATGGCACATTCTGTTGACCAACTCATTCTCAGGCAGGTGATTCCTTCCTTATCCGCCAACTACCATGAAATACCACGAGACGCTCCAAGTTACAATCGGTGCATTGGCCGGGAATCGAACCCAGGTCAACTGGGAGCGGTTTCCCTTCCATTGAGCTTTTGTAGCAAGGCAGATAACAGTTGCTTGCAAAATCACGGGCAGTCTCTGCTTTTCCACTGAATGTGGAAGCCTGGCTCTTTCCTTCATCAAGAAGACAAGAGTAATGATGCGCTTGACTCGAGGTTGCGACTTGTAATTCCCCACCTCCAAGCGGGAAAACGCAAAGCAAACGTACCCTCAACCTGAAATTGCCATTCCTCAACCGTGGGAAGTCTTCTCATCTCCCGGTTCCTTCCCTGTTCATCGAGTGACGTCGAGCCGGCATGACGGATTCAGAACTCACAAAGTGGCACTTACCTCGGTGGTTATTTGCTTTAGATCAGGGTTGTCCAGTCTTCTCCAGAATGGGCCAGTGTGGTTGCAGGTTGTCATTCTAACCAAGCAGAAGCCACACTTTAGTCTATTGAAAGCCAAGATCAGCGGAGCCAACAATTGGAATCAGGTGTGGCTCCTGCTAGATTGGAACCAAAAGCTGAAGATTGGACAACGCTGCTTAAGACCAATCAGCATATAGACATATTTGCTTATAAAATATAAAACATTGACTATATAGATGGCTGATCGCGGAAAATGTACACCTCTCATCACAGTTTGCATGCTAGCTTGTCGCTAACAAGAGACAGACACGGAGAGACCGCATGTTCTCACCTTTTCGCCCCTGTTCACGGGTCAAACGTGCCCTGTTGCATAATGACGTGTTTACAAACAGCAAAGAGAGCACTAAGAACTCAAGTGGGAAGCAGAAAGAGTCGTAGGAGGCCTGCAGAGAAGCCCATGGCACATTCTGTTGACCAACTCATTCTCAGGCAGGTGATTCCTTCCTTATCCGCCAACTACCATGAAATACCACGAGACGCTCCAAGTTACAATCGGTGCATTGGCCGGGAATCGAACCCAGGTCAACTGGGAGCGGTTTCCCTTCCATTGAGCTTTTGTAGCAAGGCAGATAACAGTTGCTTGCAAAATCACGGGCAGTCTCTGCTTTTCCACTGAATGTGGAAGCCTGGCTCTTTCCTTCATCAAGAAGACAAGAGTAATGATGCGCTTGACTCGAGGTTGCGACTTGTAATTCCCCACCTCCAAGCGGGAAAACGCAAAGCAAACGTACCCTCAACCTGAAATTGCCATTCCTCAACCGTGGGAAGTCTTCTCATCTCCCGGTTCCTTCCCTGTTCATCGAGTGACGTCGAGCCGGCATGACGGATTCAGAACTCACAAAGTGGCACTTACCTCGGTGGTTATTTGCTTTAGATCAGGGTTGTCCAGTCTTCTCCAGAATGGGCCAGTGTGGTTGCAGGTTGTCATTCTAACCAAGCAGAAGCCACACTTTAGTCTATTGAAAGCCAAGATCAGCGGAGCCAACAATTGGAATCAGGTGTGGCTCCTGCTAGATTGGAACCAAAAGCTGAAGATTGGACAACGCTGCTTAAGACCAATCAGCATATAGACATATTTGCTTATAAAATATAAAACATTGACTATATAGATGGCTGATCGCGGAAAATGTACACCTCTCATCACAGTTTGCATGCTAGCTTGTCGCTAACAAGAGACAGACACGGAGAGACCGCATGTTCTCACCTTTTCGCCCCTGTTCACGGGTCAAACGTGCCCTGTTGCATAATGACGTGTTTACAAACAGCAAAGAGAGCACTAAGAACTCAAGTGGGAAGCAGAAAGAGTCGTAGGAGGCCTGCAGAGAAGCCCATGGCACATTCTGTTGACCAACTCATTCTCAGGCAGGTGATTCCTTCCTTATCCGCCAACTACCATGAAATACCACGAGACGCTCCAAGTTACAATCGGTGCATTGGCCGGGAATCGAACCCAGGTCAACTGGGAGCGGTTTCCCTTCCATTGAGCTTTTGTAGCAAGGCAGATAACAGTTGCTTGCAAAATCACGGGCAGTCTCTGCTTTTCCACTGAATGTGGAAGCCTGGCTCTTTCCTTCATCAAGAAGACAAGAGTAATGATGCGCTTGACTCGAGGTTGCGACTTGTAATTCCCCACCTCCAAGCGGGAAAACGCAAAGCAAACGTACCCTCAACCTGAAATTGCCATTCCTCAACCGTGGGAAGTCTTCTCATCTCCCGGTTCCTTCCCTGTTCATCGAGTGACGTCGAGCCGGCATGACGGATTCAGAACTCACAAAGTGGCACTTACCTCGGTGGTTATTTGCTTTAGATCAGGGTTGTCCAGTCTTCTCCAGAATGGGCCAGTGTGGTTGCAGGTTGTCATTCTAACCAAGCAGAAGCCACACTTTAGTCTATTGAAAGCCAAGATCAGCGGAGCCAACAATTGGAATCAGGTGTGGCTCCTGCTAGATTGGAACCAAAAGCTGAAGATTGGACAACGCTGCTTAAGACCAATCAGCATATAGACATATTTGCTTATAAAATATAAAACATTGACTATATAGATGGCTGATCGCGGAAAATGTACACCTCTCATCACAGTTTGCATGCTAGCTTGTCGCTAACAAGAGACAGACACGGAGAGACCGCATGTTCTCACCTTTTCGCCCCTGTTCACGGGTCAAACGTGCCCTGTTGCATAATGACGTGTTTACAAACAGCAAAGAGAGCACTAAGAACTCAAGTGGGAAGCAGAAAGAGTCGTAGGAGGCCTGCAGAGAAGCCCATGGCACATTCTGTTGACCAACTCATTCTCAGGCAGGTGATTCCTTCCTTATCCGCCAACTACCATGAAATACCACGAGACGCTCCAAGTTACAATCGGTGCATTGGCCGGGAATCGAACCCAGGTCAACTGGGAGCGGTTTCCCTTCCATTGAGCTTTTGTAGCAAGGCAGATAACAGTTGCTTGCAAAATCACGGGCAGTCTCTGCTTTTCCACTGAATGTGGAAGCCTGGCTCTTTCCTTCATCAAGAAGACAAGAGTAATGATGCGCTTGACTCGAGGTTGCGACTTGTAATTCCCCACCTCCAAGCGGGAAAACGCAAAGCAAACGTACCCTCAACCTGAAATTGCCATTCCTCAACCGTGGGAAGTCTTCTCATCTCCCGGTTCCTTCCCTGTTCATCGAGTGACGTCGAGCCGGCATGACGGATTCAGAACTCACAAAGTGGCACTTACCTCGGTGGTTATTTGCTTTAGATCAGGGTTGTCCAGTCTTCTCCAGAATGGGCCAGTGTGGTTGCAGGTTGTCATTCTAACCAAGCAGAAGCCACACTTTAGTCTATTGAAAGCCAAGATCAGCGGAGCCAACAATTGGAATCAGGTGTGGCTCCTGCTAGATTGGAACCAAAAGCTGAAGATTGGACAACGCTGCTTAAGACCAATCAGCATATAGACATATTTGCTTATAAAATATAAAACATTGACTATATAGATGGCTGATCGCGGAAAATGTACACCTCTCATCACAGTTTGCATGCTAGCTTGTCGCTAACAAGAGACAGACACGGAGAGACCGCATGTTCTCACCTTTTCGCCCCTGTTCACGGGTCAAACGTGCCCTGTTGCATAATGACGTGTTTACAAACAGCAAAGAGAGCACTAAGAACTCAAGTGGGAAGCAGAAAGAGTCGTAGGAGGCCTGCAGAGAAGCCCATGGCACATTCTGTTGACCAACTCATTCTCAGGCAGGTGATTCCTTCCTTATCCGCCAACTACCATGAAATACCACGAGACGCTCCAAGTTACAATCGGTGCATTGGCCGGGAATCGAACCCAGGTCAACTGGGAGCGGTTTCCCTTCCATTGAGCTTTTGTAGCAAGGCAGATAACAGTTGCTTGCAAAATCACGGGCAGTCTCTGCTTTTCCACTGAATGTGGAAGCCTGGCTCTTTCCTTCATCAAGAAGACAAGAGTAATGATGCGCTTGACTCGAGGTTGCGACTTGTAATTCCCCACCTCCAAGCGGGAAAACGCAAAGCAAACGTACCCTCAACCTGAAATTGCCATTCCTCAACCGTGGGAAGTCTTCTCATCTCCCGGTTCCTTCCCTGTTCATCGAGTGACGTCGAGCCGGCATGACGGATTCAGAACTCACAAAGTGGCACTTACCTCGGTGGTTATTTGCTTTAGATCAGGGTTGTCCAGTCTTCTCCAGAATGGGCCAGTGTGGTTGCAGGTTGTCATTCTAACCAAGCAGAAGCCACACTTTAGTCTATTGAAAGCCAAGATCAGCGGAGCCAACAATTGGAATCAGGTGTGGCTCCTGCTAGATTGGAACCAAAAGCTGAAGATTGGACAACGCTGCTTAAGACCAATCAGCATATAGACATATTTGCTTATAAAATATAAAACATTGACTATATAGATGGCTGATCGCGGAAAATGTACACCTCTCATCACAGTTTGCATGCTAGCTTGTCGCTAACAAGAGACAGACACGGAGAGACCGCATGTTCTCACCTTTTCGCCCCTGTTCACGGGTCAAACGTGCCCTGTTGCATAATGACGTGTTTACAAACAGCAAAGAGAGCACTAAGAACTCAAGTGGGAAGCAGAAAGAGTCGTAGGAGGCCTGCAGAGAAGCCCATGGCACATTCTGTTGACCAACTCATTCTCAGGCAGGTGATTCCTTCCTTATCCGCCAACTACCATGAAATACCACGAGACGCTCCAAGTTACAATCGGTGCATTGGCCGGGAATCGAACCCAGGTCAACTGGGAGCGGTTTCCCTTCCATTGAGCTTTTGTAGCAAGGCAGATAACAGTTGCTTGCAAAATCACGGGCAGTCTCTGCTTTTCCACTGAATGTGGAAGCCTGGCTCTTTCCTTCATCAAGAAGACAAGAGTAATGATGCGCTTGACTCGAGGTTGCGACTTGTAATTCCCCACCTCCAAGCGGGAAAACGCAAAGCAAACGTACCCTCAACCTGAAATTGCCATTCCTCAACCGTGGGAAGTCTTCTCATCTCCCGGTTCCTTCCCTGTTCATCGAGTGACGTCGAGCCGGCATGACGGATTCAGAACTCACAAAGTGGCACTTACCTCGGTGGTTATTTGCTTTAGATCAGGGTTGTCCAGTCTTCTCCAGAATGGGCCAGTGTGGTTGCAGGTTGTCATTCTAACCAAGCAGAAGCCACACTTTAGTCTATTGAAAGCCAAGATCAGCGGAGCCAACAATTGGAATCAGGTGTGGCTCCTGCTAGATTGGAACCAAAAGCTGAAGATTGGACAACGCTGCTTAAGACCAATCAGCATATAGACATATTTGCTTATAAAATATAAAACATTGACTATATAGATGGCTGATCGCGGAAAATGTACACCTCTCATCACAGTTTGCATGCTAGCTTGTCGCTAACAAGAGACAGACACGGAGAGACCGCATGTTCTCACCTTTTCGCCCCTGTTCACGGGTCAAACGTGCCCTGTTGCATAATGACGTGTTTACAAACAGCAAAGAGAGCACTAAGAACTCAAGTGGGAAGCAGAAAGAGTCGTAGGAGGCCTGCAGAGAAGCCCATGGCACATTCTGTTGACCAACTCATTCTCAGGCAGGTGATTCCTTCCTTATCCGCCAACTACCATGAAATACCACGAGACGCTCCAAGTTACAATCGGTGCATTGGCCGGGAATCGAACCCAGGTCAACTGGGAGCGGTTTCCCTTCCATTGAGCTTTTGTAGCAAGGCAGATAACAGTTGCTTGCAAAATCACGGGCAGTCTCTGCTTTTCCACTGAATGTGGAAGCCTGGCTCTTTCCTTCATCAAGAAGACAAGAGTAATGATGCGCTTGACTCGAGGTTGCGACTTGTAATTCCCCACCTCCAAGCGGGAAAACGCAAAGCAAACGTACCCTCAACCTGAAATTGCCATTCCTCAACCGTGGGAAGTCTTCTCATCTCCCGGTTCCTTCCCTGTTCATCGAGTGACGTCGAGCCGGCATGACGGATTCAGAACTCACAAAGTGGCACTTACCTCGGTGGTTATTTGCTTTAGATCAGGGTTGTCCAGTCTTCTCCAGAATGGGCCAGTGTGGTTGCAGGTTGTCATTCTAACCAAGCAGAAGCCACACTTTAGTCTATTGAAAGCCAAGATCAGCGGAGCCAACAATTGGAATCAGGTGTGGCTCCTGCTAGATTGGAACCAAAAGCTGAAGATTGGACAACGCTGCTTAAGACCAATCAGCATATAGACATATTTGCTTATAAAATATAAAACATTGACTATATAGATGGCTGATCGCGGAAAATGTACACCTCTCATCACAGTTTGCATGCTAGCTTGTCGCTAACAAGAGACAGACACGGAGAGACCGCATGTTCTCACCTTTTCGCCCCTGTTCACGGGTCAAACGTGCCCTGTTGCATAATGACGTGTTTACAAACAGCAAAGAGAGCACTAAGAACTCAAGTGGGAAGCAGAAAGAGTCGTAGGAGGCCTGCAGAGAAGCCCATGGCACATTCTGTTGACCAACTCATTCTCAGGCAGGTGATTCCTTCCTTATCCGCCAACTACCATGAAATACCACGAGACGCTCCAAGTTACAATCGGTGCATTGGCCGGGAATCGAACCCAGGTCAACTGGGAGCGGTTTCCCTTCCATTGAGCTTTTGTAGCAAGGCAGATAACAGTTGCTTGCAAAATCACGGGCAGTCTCTGCTTTTCCACTGAATGTGGAAGCCTGGCTCTTTCCTTCATCAAGAAGACAAGAGTAATGATGCGCTTGACTCGAGGTTGCGACTTGTAATTCCCCACCTCCAAGCGGGAAAACGCAAAGCAAACGTACCCTCAACCTGAAATTGCCATTCCTCAACCGTGGGAAGTCTTCTCATCTCCCGGTTCCTTCCCTGTTCATCGAGTGACGTCGAGCCGGCATGACGGATTCAGAACTCACAAAGTGGCACTTACCTCGGTGGTTATTTGCTTTAGATCAGGGTTGTCCAGTCTTCTCCAGAATGGGCCAGTGTGGTTGCAGGTTGTCATTCTAACCAAGCAGAAGCCACACTTTAGTCTATTGAAAGCCAAGATCAGCGGAGCCAACAATTGGAATCAGGTGTGGCTCCTGCTAGATTGGAACCAAAAGCTGAAGATTGGACAACGCTGCTTAAGACCAATCAGCATATAGACATATTTGCTTATAAAATATAAAACATTGACTATATAGATGGCTGATCGCGGAAAATGTACACCTCTCATCACAGTTTGCATGCTAGCTTGTCGCTAACAAGAGACAGACACGGAGAGACCGCATGTTCTCACCTTTTCGCCCCTGTTCACGGGTCAAACGTGCCCTGTTGCATAATGACGTGTTTACAAACAGCAAAGAGAGCACTAAGAACTCAAGTGGGAAGCAGAAAGAGTCGTAGGAGGCCTGCAGAGAAGCCCATGGCACATTCTGTTGACCAACTCATTCTCAGGCAGGTGATTCCTTCCTTATCCGCCAACTACCATGAAATACCACGAGACGCTCCAAGTTACAATCGGTGCATTGGCCGGGAATCGAACCCAGGTCAACTGGGAGCGGTTTCCCTTCCATTGAGCTTTTGTAGCAAGGCAGATAACAGTTGCTTGCAAAATCACGGGCAGTCTCTGCTTTTCCACTGAATGTGGAAGCCTGGCTCTTTCCTTCATCAAGAAGACAAGAGTAATGATGCGCTTGACTCGAGGTTGCGACTTGTAATTCCCCACCCCCAAGCGGGAAAACGCAAAGCAAACGTACCCTCAACCTGAAATTGCCATTCCTCAACCGTGGGAAGTCTTCTCATCTCCGGGTTCCTTCCCTGTTCATCGAGTGACGTCGAGCCGGCATGACGGATTCAGAACTCACAAAGTGGCACTTACCTCGGTGGTTATTTGCTTTAGATCAGGGTTGTCCAGTCTTCTCCAGAATGGGCCAGTGTGGTTGCAGGTTGTCATTCTAACCAAGCAGAAGCCACACTTTAGTCTATTGAAAGCCAAGATCAGCGGAGCCAACAATTGGAATCAGGTGTGGCTCCTGCTAGATTGGAACCAAAAGCTGAAGATTGGACAACGCTGCTTAAGACCAATCAGCATATAGACATATTTGCTTATAAAATATAAAACATTGACTATATAGATGGCTGATGGCGGAAAATGTACACCTCTCATCACAGTTTGCATGCTAGCTTGTCGCTAACAAGAGACAGACACGGAGAGACCGCATGTTCTCACCTTTTCGCCCCTGTTCACGGGTCAAACGTGCCCTGTTGCATAATGACGTGTTTACAAACAGCAAAGAGAGCACTAAGAACTCAAGTGGGAAGCAGAAAGAGTCGTAGGAGGCCTGCAGAGAAGCCCATGGCACATTCTGTTGACCAACTCATTCTCAGGCAGGTGATTCCTTCCTTATCCGCCAACTACCATGAAATACCACGAGACGCTCCAAGTTACAATCGGTGCATTGGCCGGGAATCGAACCCAGGTCAACTGGGAGCGGTTTCCCTTCCATTGAGCTTTTGTAGCAAGGCAGATAACAGTTGCTTGCAAAATCACGGGCAGTCTCTGCTTTTCCACTGAATGTGGAAGCCTGGCTCTTTCCTTCATCAAGAAGACAAGAGTAATGATGCGCTTGACTCGAGGTTGCGACTTGTAATTCCCCACCTCCAAGCGGGAAAACGCAAAGCAAACGTACCCTCAACCTGAAATTGCCATTCCTCAACCGTGGGAAGTCTTCTCATCTCCCGGTTCCTTCCCTGTTCATCGAGTGACGTCGAGCCGGCATGACGGATTCAGAACTCACAAAGTGGCACTTACCTCGGTGGTTATTTGCTTTAGATCAGGGTTGTCCAGTCTTCTCCAGAATGGGCCAGTGTGGTTGCAGGTTGTCATTCTAACCAAGCAGAAGCCACACTTTAGTCTATTGAAAGCCAAGATCAGCGGAGCCAACAATTGGAATCAGGTGTGGCTCCTGCTAGATTGGAACCAAAAGCTGAAGATTGGACAACGCTGCTTAAGACCAATCAGCATATAGACATATTTGCTTATTAAATATAAAACATTGACTATATAGATGGCTGATCGCGGAAAATGGACACCTCTCATCACAGTTTGCATGCTAGCTTGTCGCTAACAAGAGACAGACACGGAGAGACCGCATGTTCTCACCTTTTCGCCCCTGTTCACGGGTCAAACGTGCCCTGTTGCATAATGACGTGTTTACAAACAGCAAAGAGAGCACTAAGAACTCAAGTGGGAAGCAGAAAGAGTCGTAGGAGGCCTGCAGAGAAGCCCATGGCACATTCTGTTGACCAACTCATTCTCAGGCAGGTGATTCCTTCCTTATCCGCCAACTACCATGAAATACCACGAGACGCTCCAAGTTACAATCGGTGCATTGGCCGGGAATCGAACCCAGGTCAACTGGGAGCGGTTTCCCTTCCATTGAGCTTTTGTAGCAAGGCAGATAACAGTTGCTTGCAAAATCACGGGCAGTCTCTGCTTTTCCACTGAATGTGGAAGCCTGGCTCTTTCCTTCATCAAGAAGACAAGAGTAATGATGCGCTTGACTCGAGGTTGCGACTTGTAATTCCCCACCTCCAAGCGGGAAAACGCAAAGCAAACGTACCCTCAACCTGAAATTGCCATTCCTCAACCGTGGGAAGTCTTCTCATCTCCCGGTTCCTTCCCTGTTCATCGAGTGACGTCGAGCCGGCATGACGGATTCAGAACTCACAAAGTGGCACTTACCTCGGTGGTTATTTGCTTTAGATCAGGGTTGTCCAGTCTTCTCCAGAATGGGCCAGTGTGGTTGCAGGTTGTCATTCTAACCAAGCAGAAGCCACACTTTAGTCTATTGAAAGCCAAGATCAGCGGAGCCAACAATTGGAATCAGGTGTGGCTCCTGCTAGATTGGAACCAAAAGCTGAAGATTGGACAACGCTGCTTAAGACCAATCAGCATATAGACATATTTGCTTATAAAATATAAAACATTGACTATATAGATGGCTGATGGCGGAAAATGTACACCTCTCATCACAGTTTGCATGCTAGCTTGTCGCTAACAAGAGACAGACACGGAGAGACCGCATGTTCTCACCTTTTCGCCCCTGTTCACGGGTCAAACGTGCCCTGTTGCATAATGACGTGTTTACAAACAGCAAAGAGAGCACTAAGAACTCAAGTGGGAAGCAGAAAGAGTCGTAGGAGGCCTGCAGAGAAGCCCATGGCACATTCTGTTGACCAACTCATTCTCAGGCAGGTGATTCCTTCCTTATCCGCCAACTACCATGAAATACCACGAGACGCTCCAAGTTACAATCGGTGCATTGGCCGGGAATCGAACCCAGGTCAACTGGGAGCGGTTTCCCTTCCATTGAGCTTTTGTAGCAAGGCAGATAACAGTTGCTTGCAAAATCACGGGCAGTCTCTGCTTTTCCACTGAATGTGGAAGCCTGGCTCTTTCCTTCATCAAGAAGACAAGAGTAATGATGCGCTTGACTCGAGGTTGCGACTTGTAATTCCCCACCTCCAAGCGGGAAAACGCAAAGCAAACGTACCCTCAACCTGAAATTGCCATTCCTCAACCGTGGGAAGTCTTCTCATCTCCCGGTTCCTTCCCTGTTCATCGAGTGACGTCGAGCCGGCATGACGGATTCAGAACTCACAAAGTGGCACTTACCTCGGTGGTTATTTGCTTTAGATCAGGGTTGTCCAGTCTTCTCCAGAATGGGCCAGTGTGGTTGCAGGTTGTCATTCTAACCAAGCAGAAGCCACACTTTAGTCTATTGAAAGCCAAGATCAGCGGAGCCAACAATTGGAATCAGGTGTGGCTCCTGCTAGATTGGAACCAAAAGCTGAAGATTGGACAACGCTGCTTAAGACCAATCAGCATATAGACATATTTGCTTATTAAATATAAAACATTGACTATATAGATGGCTGATCGCGGAAAATGGACACCTCTCATCACAGTTTGCATGCTAGCTTGTCGCTAACAAGAGACAGACACGGAGAGACCGCATGTTCTCACCTTTTCGCCCCTGTTCACGGGTCAAACGTGCCCTGTTGCATAATGACGTGTTTACAAACAGCAAAGAGAGCACTAAGAACTCAAGTGGGAAGCAGAAAGAGTCGTAGGAGGCCTGCAGAGAAGCCCATGGCACATTCTGTTGACCAACTCATTCTCAGGCAGGTGATTCCTTCCTTATCCGCCAACTACCATGAAATACCACGAGACGCTCCAAGTTACAATCGGTGCATTGGCCGGGAATCGAACCCAGGTCAACTGGGAGCGGTTTCCCTTCCATTGAGCTTTTGTAGCAAGGCAGATAACAGTTGCTTGCAAAATCACGGGCAGTCTCTGCTTTTCCACTGAATGTGGAAGCCTGGCTCTTTCCTTCATCAAGAAGACAAGAGTAATGATGCGCTTGACTCGAGGTTGCGACTTGTAATTCCCCACCTCCAAGCGGGAAAACGCAAAGCAAACGTACCCTCAACCTGAAATTGCCATTCCTCAACCGTGGGAAGTCTTCTCATCTCCCGGTTCCTTCCCTGTTCATCGAGTGACGTCGAGCCGGCATGACGGATTCAGAACTCACAAAGTGGCACTTACCTCGGTGGTTATTTGCTTTAGATCAGGGTTGTCCAGTCTTCTCCAGAATGGGCCAGTGTGGTTGCAGGTTGTCATTCTAACCAAGCAGAAGCCACACTTTAGTCTATTGAAAGCCAAGATCAGCGGAGCCAACAATTGGAATCAGGTGTGGCTCCTGCTAGATTGGAACCAAAAGCTGAAGATTGGACAACGCTGCTTAAGACCAATCAGCATATAGACATATTTGCTTATAAAATATAAAACATTGACTATATAGATGGCTGATCGCGGAAAATGTACACCTCTCATCACAGTTTGCATGCTAGCTTGTCGCTAACAAGAGACAGACACGGAGAGACCGCATGTTCTCACCTTTTCGCCCCTGTTCACGGGTCAAACGTGCCCTGTTGCATAATGACGTGTTTACAAACAGCAAAGAGAGCACTAAGAACTCAAGTGGGAAGCAGAAAGAGTCGTAGGAGGCCTGCAGAGAAGCCCATGGCACATTCTGTTGACCAACTCATTCTCAGGCAGGTGATTCCTTCCTTATCCGCCAACTACCATGAAATACCACGAGACGCTCCAAGTTACAATCGGTGCATTGGCCGGGAATCGAACCCAGGTCAACTGGGAGCGGTTTCCCTTCCATTGAGCTTTTGTAGCAAGGCAGATAACAGTTGCTTGCAAAATCACGGGCAGTCTCTGCTTTTCCACTGAATGTGGAAGCCTGGCTCTTTCCTTCATCAAGAAGACAAGAGTAATGATGCGCTTGACTCGAGGTTGCGACTTGTAATTCCCCACCCCCAAGCGGGAAAACGCAAAGCAAACGTACCCTCAACGTGAAATTGCCATTCCTCAACCGTGGGAAGTCTTCTCATCTCCGGGTTCCTTCCCTGTTCATCGAGTGACGTCGAGCCGGCATGACGGATTCAGAACTCACAAAGTGGCACTTACCTCGGTGGTTATTTGCTTTAGATCAGGGTTGTCCAGTCTTCTCCAGAATGGGCCAGTGTGGTTGCAGGTTGTCATTCTAACCAAGCAGAAGCCACACTTTAGTCTATTGAAAGCCAAGATCAGCGGAGCCAACAATTGGAATCAGGTGTGGCTCCTGCTAGATTGGAACCAAAAGCTGAAGATTGGACAACGCTGCTTAAGACCAATCAGCATATAGACATATTTGCTTATAAAATATAAAACATTGACTATATAGATGGCTGATGGCGGAAAATGTACACCTCTCATCACAGTTTGCATGCTAGCTTGTCGCTAACAAGAGACAGACACGGAGAGACCGCATGTTCTCACCTTTTCGCCCCTGTTCACGGGTCAAACGTGCCCTGTTGCATAATGACGTGTTTACAAACAGCAAAGAGAGCACTAAGAACTCAAGTGGGAAGCAGAAAGAGTCGTAGGAGGCCTGCAGAGAAGCCCATGGCACATTCTGTTGACCAACTCATTCTCAGGCAGGTGATTCCTTCCTTATCCGCCAACTACCATGAAATACCACGAGACGCTCCAAGTTACAATCGGTGCATTGGCCGGGAATCGAACCCAGGTCAACTGGGAGCGGTTTCCCTTCCATTGAGCTTTTGTAGCAAGGCAGATAACAGTTGCTTGCAAAATCACGGGCAGTCTCTGCTTTTCCACTGAATGTGGAAGCCTGGCTCTTTCCTTCATCAAGAAGACAAGAGTAATGATGCGCTTGACTCGAGGTTGCGACTTGTAATTCCCCACCTCCAAGCGGGAAAACGCAAAGCAAACGTACCCTCAACCTGAAATTGCCATTCCTCAACCGTGGGAAGTCTTCTCATCTCCCGGTTCCTTCCCTGTTCATCGAGTGACGTCGAGCCGGCATGACGGATTCAGAACTCACAAAGTGGCACTTACCTCGGTGGTTATTTGCTTTAGATCAGGGTTGTCCAGTCTTCTCCAGAATGGGCCAGTGTGGTTGCAGGTTGTCATTCTAACCAAGCAGAAGCCACACTTTAGTCTATTGAAAGCCAAGATCAGCGGAGCCAACAATTGGAATCAGGTGTGGCTCCTGCTAGATTGGAACCAAAAGCTGAAGATTGGACAACGCTGCTTAAGACCAATCAGCATATAGACATATTTGCTTATTAAATATAAAACATTGACTATATAGATGGCTGATCGCGGAAAATGGACACCTCTCATCACAGTTTGCATGCTAGCTTGTCGCTAACAAGAGACAGACACGGAGAGACCGCATGTTCTCACCTTTTCGCCCCTGTTCACGGGTCAAACGTGCCCTGTTGCATAATGACGTGTTTACAAACAGCAAAGAGAGCACTAAGAACTCAAGTGGGAAGCAGAAAGAGTCGTAGGAGGCCTGCAGAGAAGCCTATGGCACATTCTGTTGACCAACTCATTCTCAGGTAGGTGATTCCTTCCTTTTGTGCCAACTACCATAAAGTACCTGGAGAAGCTCCAAGCCGTGGACGGGCCAAGAATTGAAGCCGGGTCAACTGCTTGGACTGGAGCTATGCTCACCACTATACCACCAATGCCACGCTGCACCATTCAGCTCTGGTGAACAAAGTGTACGTATGTGCACCACCAAAGTGCCACCGCACCGTGGTTTCTGTAGTGTAGTGGTTATCACGTTTGCCTCACACGCAAAAGGTCCCTGGTCCGAGACCGGGCAGAAACAAGCTAGAAATTCTGAACTTTGCTTTAATGACTGAGCGGTTGTCATCACTGTAGGATCAGGTCCTCTAGGAACAGCCAGAAAGCGAGACCTCCTTTACAGAGGAGATTTCCTTCTTTTGTAGCAAAGCAGTTAATATTTGCTTACCAAATGAAAGGGAGTCTCTGGTTTTCCCCAGAAAGTGGAAGCCTGGCTCTTTCGTTGCTCAACAAGACTCTGTGCGTGACTGGAAAATTTTCCGTAAAGTACTGCTCGCCGAGTTCACCTCGAGAGGTCTGCAAGAGGTCTGCGGCCGAAAAAGGCTGGGAGCGGTTTCCCTTCCATTGAGCTTTTGTAGCAAGGCAGTTAACAGTTGCTTGCAAAATCACGGGCAGTCTCTGCTTTTCCACTGAATGTGGAAGCCTGGCTCTTTCCTTCATCAAGAAGACAAGAGTAATGATGCGCTTGACTCGAGGTTGCGACTTGTAATTCCCCACCCCCAAGCGGGAAAACGCAAAGCAAACGTACCCTCAACCTGAAATTGCCATTCCTCAACCGTGGGAAGTCTTCTCATCTCCGGGTTCCTTCCCTGTTCATCGAGTGACGTCGAGCCGGCATGACGGATTCAGAACCCACAAAGTGGCACTTACCTCGGTGGTTATTTGCTTTAGATCAGGGTTGTCCAGTCTTCTCCAGAATGGGCCAGTGTGGTTGCAGGTTGTCATTCTAACCAAGCAGAAGCCACACTTTAGTCTATTGAAAGGCAAGATCAGCGGAGCCAACAATTGGAATCAGGTGTGGCTCCTGCTAGATTGGAACCAAAAGCTGAAGATTGGACAACGCTGCTTAAGACCAATCAGCATATAGACATATTTGCTTATAAAATATAAAACATTGACTATATAGATGGCTGATCGCGGAAAATGTACACCTCTCATCACAGTTTGCATGCTAGCTTGTCGCTAACAAGAGACAGACACGGAGAGACCGCATGTTCTCACCTTTTCGCCCCTGTTCACGGGTCAAACGTGCCCTGTTGCATAATGACGTGTTTACAAACAGCAAAGAGAGCACTAAGAACTCAAGTGGGAAGCAGAAAGAGTCGTAGGAGGCCTGCAGAGAAGCCCATGGCACATTCTGTTGACCAACTCATTCTCAGGCAGGTGATTCCTTCCTTATCCGCCAACTACCATGAAATACCACGAGACGCTCCAAGTTACAATCGGTGCATTGGCCGGGAATCGAACCCAGGTCAACTGGGAGCGGTTTCCCTTCCATTGAGCTTTTGTAGCAAGGCAGATAACAGTTGCTTGCAAAATCACGGGCAGTCTCTGCTTTTCCACTGAATGTGGAAGCCTGGCTCTTTCCTTCATCAAGAAGACAAGAGTAATGATGCGCTTGACTCGAGGTTGCGACTTGTAATTCCCCACCTCCAAGCGGGAAA
Organism: Ictalurus punctatus; assembly: GCF_001660625.3. Classification (NCBI taxonomy): domain Eukaryota; kingdom Metazoa; phylum Chordata; class Actinopteri; order Siluriformes; family Ictaluridae; genus Ictalurus; species Ictalurus punctatus. Next base: position 25,550 of record NW_026521110.1, read on the forward strand.
ACGCAAAGCAAACGTACCCTCAACCTGAAATTGCCATTCCTCAACCGTGGGAAGTCTTCTCATCTCCCGGTTCCTTCCCTGTTCATCGAGTGACGTCGAGCCGGCATGACGGATTCAGAACTCACAAAGTGGCACTTACCTCGGTGGTTATTTGCTTTAGATCAGGGTTGTCCAGTCTTCTCCAGAATGGGCCAGTGTGGTTGCAGGTTGTCATTCTAACCAAGCAGAAGCCACACTTTAGTCTATTGAAAGCCAAGATCAGCGGAGCCAACAATTGGAATCAGGTGTGGCTCCTGCTAGATTGGAACCAAAAGCTGAAGATTGGACAACGCTGCTTAAGACCAATCAGCATATAGACATATTTGCTTATAAAATATAAAACATTGACTATATAGATGGCTGATCGCGGAAAATGTACACCTCTCATCACAGTTTGCATGCTAGCTTGTCGCTAACAAGAGACAGACACGGAGAGACCGCATGTTCTCACCTTTTCGCCCCTGTTCACGGGTCAAACGTGCCCTGTTGCATAATGACGTGTTTACAAACAGCAAAGAGAGCACTAAGAACTCAAGTGGGAAGCAGAAAGAGTCGTAGGAGGCCTGCAGAGAAGCCCATGGCACATTCTGTTGACCAACTCATTCTCAGGCAGGTGATTCCTTCCTTATCCGCCAACTACCATGAAATACCACGAGACGCTCCAAGTTACAATCGGTGCATTGGCCGGGAATCGAACCCAGGTCAACTGGGAGCGGTTTCCCTTCCATTGAGCTTTTGTAGCAAGGCAGATAACAGTTGCTTGCAAAATCACGGGCAGTCTCTGCTTTTCCACTGAATGTGGAAGCCTGGCTCTTTCCTTCATCAAGAAGACAAGAGTAATGATGCGCTTGACTCGAGGTTGCGACTTGTAATTCCCCACCCCCAAGCGGGAAAACGCAAAGCAAACGTACCCTCAACGTGAAATTGCCATTCCTCAACCGTGGGAAGTCTTCTCATCTCCGGGTTCCTTCCCTGTTCATCGAGTGACGTCGAGCCGGCATGACGGATTCAGAACTCACAAAGTGGCACTTACCTCGGTGGTTATTTGCTTTAGATCAGGGTTGTCCAGTCTTCTCCAGAATGGGCCAGTGTGGTTGCAGGTTGTCATTCTAACCAAGCAGAAGCCACACTTTAGTCTATTGAAAGCCAAGATCAGCGGAGCCAACAATTGGAATCAGGTGTGGCTCCTGCTAGATTGGAACCAAAAGCTGAAGATTGGACAACGCTGCTTAAGACCAATCAGCATATAGACATATTTGCTTATAAAATATAAAACATTGACTATATAGATGGCTGATGGCGGAAAATGTACACCTCTCATCACAGTTTGCATGCTAGCTTGTCGCTAACAAGAGACAGACACGGAGAGACCGCATGTTCTCACCTTTTCGCCCCTGTTCACGGGTCAAACGTGCCCTGTTGCATAATGACGTGTTTACAAACAGCAAAGAGAGCACTAAGAACTCAAGTGGGAAGCAGAAAGAGTCGTAGGAGGCCTGCAGAGAAGCCCATGGCACATTCTGTTGACCAACTCATTCTCAGGCAGGTGATTCCTTCCTTATCCGCCAACTACCATGAAATACCACGAGACGCTCCAAGTTACAATCGGTGCATTGGCCGGGAATCGAACCCAGGTCAACTGGGAGCGGTTTCCCTTCCATTGAGCTTTTGTAGCAAGGCAGATAACAGTTGCTTGCAAAATCACGGGCAGTCTCTGCTTTTCCACTGAATGTGGAAGCCTGGCTCTTTCCTTCATCAAGAAGACAAGAGTAATGATGCGCTTGACTCGAGGTTGCGACTTGTAATTCCCCACCTCCAAGCGGGAAAACGCAAAGCAAACGTACCCTCAACCTGAAATTGCCATTCCTCAACCGTGGGAAGTCTTCTCATCTCCCGGTTCCTTCCCTGTTCATCGAGTGACGTCGAGCCGGCATGACGGATTCAGAACTCACAAAGTGGCACTTACCTCGGTGGTTATTTGCTTTAGATCAGGGTTGTCCAGTCTTCTCCAGAATGGGCCAGTGTGGTTGCAGGTTGTCATTCTAACCAAGCAGAAGCCACACTTTAGTCTATTGAAAGCCAAGATCAGCGGAGCCAACAATTGGAATCAGGTGTGGCTCCTGCTAGATTGGAACCAAAAGCTGAAGATTGGACAACGCTGCTTAAGACCAATCAGCATATAGACATATTTGCTTATTAAATATAAAACATTGACTATATAGATGGCTGATCGCGGAAAATGGACACCTCTCATCACAGTTTGCATGCTAGCTTGTCGCTAACAAGAGACAGACACGGAGAGACCGCATGTTCTCACCTTTTCGCCCCTGTTCACGGGTCAAACGTGCCCTGTTGCATAATGACGTGTTTACAAACAGCAAAGAGAGCACTAAGAACTCAAGTGGGAAGCAGAAAGAGTCGTAGGAGGCCTGCAGAGAAGCCTATGGCACATTCTGTTGACCAACTCATTCTCAGGTAGGTGATTCCTTCCTTTTGTGCCAACTACCATAAAGTACCTGGAGAAGCTCCAAGCCGTGGACGGGCCAAGAATTGGAGCCGGGTCAACTGCTTGGACTGGAGCTATGCTCACCACTATACCACCAATGCCACGCTGCACCATTCAGCTCTGGTGAACAAAGTGTACGTATGTGCACCACCAAAGTGCCACCGCACCGTGGTTTCTGTAGTGTAGTGGTTATCACGTTTGCCTCACACGCAAAAGGTCCCTGGTCCGAGACCGGGCAGAAACAAGCTAGAAATTCTGAACTTTGCTTTAATGACTGAGCGGTTGTCATCACTGTAGGATCAGGTCCTCTAGGAACAGCCAGAAAGCGAGACCTCCTTTACAGAGGAGATTTCCTTCTTTTGTAGCAAAGCAGTTAATATTTGCTTACCAAATGAAAGGGAGTCTCTGGTTTTCCCCAGAAAGTGGAAGCCTGGCTCTTTCGTTGCTCAACAAGACTCTGTGCGTGACTGGAAAATTTTCCGTAAAGTACTGCTCGCCGAGTTCACCTCGAGAGGTCTGCAAGAGGTCTGCGGCCGAAAAAGGCTGGGAGCGGTTTCCCTTCCATTGAGCTTTTGTAGCAAGGCAGTTAACAGTTGCTTGCAAAATCACGGGCAGTCTCTGCTTTTCCACTGAATGTGGAAGCCTGGCTCTTTCCTTCATCAAGAAGACAAGAGTAATGATGCGCTTGACTCGAGGTTGCGACTTGTAATTCCCCACCCCCAAGCGGGAAAACGCAAAGCAAACGTACCCTCAACGTGAAATTGCCATTCCTCAACCGTGGGAAGTCTTCTCATCTCCGGGTTCCTTCCCTGTTCATCGAGTGACGTCGAGCCGGCATGACGGATTCAGAACTCACAAAGTGGCACTTACCTCGGTGGTTATTTGCTTTAGATCAGGGTTGTCCAGTCTTCTCCAGAATGGGCCAGTGTGGTTGCAGGTTGTCATTCTAACCAAGCAGAAGCCACACTTTAGTCTATTGAAAGCCAAGATCAGCGGAGCCAACAATTGGAATCAGGTGTGGCTCCTGCTAGATTGGAACCAAAAGCTGAAGATTGGACAACGCTGCTTAAGACCAATCAGCATATAGACATATTTGCTTATTAAATATAAAACATTGACTATATAGATGGCTGATCGCGGAAAATGGACACCTCTCATCACAGTTTGCATGCTAGCTTGTCGCTAACAAGAGACAGACACGGAGAGACCGCATGTTCTCACCTTTTCGCCCCTGTTCACGGGTCAAACGTGCCCTGTTGCATAATGACGTGTTTACAAACAGCAAAGAGAGCACTAAGAACTCAAGTGGGAAGCAGAAAGAGTCGTAGGAGGCCTGCAGAGAAGCCTATGGCACATTCTGTTGACCAACTCATTCTCAGGTAGGTGATTCCTTCCTTTTGTGCCAACTACCATAAAGTACCTGGAGAAGCTCCAAGCCGTGGACGGGCCAAGAATTGGAGCCGGGTCAACTGCTTGGACTGGAGCTATGCTCACCACTATACCACCAATGCCACGCTGCACCATTCAGCTCTGGTGAACAAAGTGTACGTATGTGCACCACCAAAGTGCCACTGCACCGTGGTTTCTGTAGTGTAGTGGTTATCACGTTTGCCTCACACGCAAAAGGTCCCTGGTTCGAGACCGGGCAGAAACAAGCTAGAAATTCTGAACTTTGCTTTAATGACTGAGCGGTTGTCATCACTGTAGGATCAGGTTCTCTAGGAACAGCCAGAAAGCGAGACCTCCTTTACAGAGGAGATTTCCTTCTTTTGTAGCAAAGCAGTTAGTATTTGCTTACCAAATGAAAGGGAGTCTCTGGTTTTCCCCAGAAAGTGGAAGCCTGGCTCTTTCGTTGCTCAACAAGACTCTGTGCGTGACTGGAAAATTTTCCGTAAAGTACTGCTCGCCGAGTTCACCTCGAGAGGTCTGCAAGAGGTCTGCGGCCGAAAAAGGCTGGGAGCGGTTTCCCTTCCATTGAGCTTTTGTAGCAAGGCAGATAACAGTTGCTTGCAAAATCACGGGCAGTCTCTGCTTTTCCACTGAATGTGGAAGCCTGGCTCTTTCCTTCATCAAGAAGACAAGAGTAATGATGCGCTTGACTCGAGGTTGCGACTTGTAATTCCCCACCCCTAAGCGGGAAAACGCAAAGCAAACGTACCCTCAACCTGAAATTGCCATTCCTCAACCATGGGAAGTCTTCTCATCTCCGGGTTCCTTCCCTGTTCATCGAGTGACGTCGAGCCGGCATGACGGATTCAGAACTCACAAAGTGGCACTTACCTCAGTGGTTATTTGCTTTAGATCAGGGTTGTCCAGTCTTCTCCAGAATGGGCCAGTGTGGTTGCAGGTTGTCATTCTAACCAAGCAGAAGCCACACTTTAGTCTATTGAAAGCCAAGATCAGCGGAGCCAACAATTGGAATCAGGTGTGGCTCCTGCTAGATTGGAACCAAAAGCTGAAGATTGGACAACGCTGCTTAAGACCAATCAGCATATAGACATATTTGCTTATAAAATATAAAACATTGACTATATAGATGGCTGATCGCGGAAAATGTACACCTCTCATCACAGTTTGCATGCTAGCTTGTCGCTAACAAGAGACAGACACGGAGAGACCGCATGTTCTCACCTTTTCGCCCCTGTTCACGGGTCAACGTGCACTGTTGCATAATGACGTGTTTACAAACAGCAAAGAGAGCACTAAGAACTCAAGTGGGAAGCAGAAAGAGTCGTAGGAGGCCTGCAGAGAAGCCCATGGCACATTCTGTTGACCAACTCATTCTCAGGCAGGTGATTCCTTCCTTATCTGCCAACTACCATGAAATACCACGAGACGCTCCAAGTTACAATCGGTGCATTGGCCGGGAATCGAACCCAGGTCAACTGGGAGCGGTTTCCCTTCCATTGAGCTTTTGTAGCAAGGCAGATAACAGTTGCTTGCAAAATCACGGGCAGTCTCTGCTTTTCCACTGAATGTGGAAGCCTGGCTCTTTCCTTCATCAAGAAGACAAGAGTAATGATGCGCTTGACTCGAGGTTGCAACTTGTAATTCCCCACCTCCAAGCGGGAAAACGCAAAGCAAACGTACCCTCAACCTGAAATTGCCATTCCTCAACCGTGGGAAGTCTTCTCATCTCCCGGTTCCTTCCCTGTTCATCGAGTGACGTCGAGCCGGCATGACGGATTCAGAACTCACAAAGTGGCACTTACCTCGGTGGTTATTTGCTTTAGATCAGGGTTGTCCAGTCTTCTCCAGAATGGGCCAGTGTGGTTGCAGGTTGTCATTCTAACCAAGCAGAAGCCACACTTTAGTCTATTGAAAGCCAAGATCAGCGGAGCCAACAATTGGAATCAGGTGTGGCTCCTGCTAGATTGGAATCAAAAGCTGAAGATTGGACAACGCTGCTTAAGACCAATCAGCATATAGACATATTTGCTTATAAAATATAAAACATTGACTATATAGATGGCTGATCGCGGAAAATGGACACCTCTCATCACAGTTTGCATGCTAGCTTGTCGCTAACAAGAGACAGACACGGAGAGACCGCATGTTCTCACCTTTTCGCCCCTGTTCACGGGTCAAACGTGCCCTGTTGCATAATGACGTGTTTACAAACAGCAAAGAGAGCACTAAGAACTCAAGTGGGAAGCAGAAAGAGTCGTAGGAGGCCTGCAGAGAAGCCCATGGCACATTCTGTTGACCAACTCATTCTCAGGCAGGTGATTCCTTCCTTATCCGCCAACTACCATGAAATACCACGAGACGCTCCAAGTTACAATCGGTGCATTGGCCGGGAATCGAACCCAGGTCAACTGGGAGCGGTTTCCCTTCCATTGAGCTTTTGTAGCAAGGCAGATAACAGTTGCTTGCAAAATCACGGGCAGTCTCTGCTTTTCCACTGAATGTGGAAGCCTGGCTCTTTCCTTCATCAAGAAGACAAGAGTAATGATGCGCTTGACTCGAGGTTGCGACTTGTAATTCCCCACCCCCAAGCGGGAAAACGCAAAGCAAACGTACCCTCAACCTGAAATTGCCATTCCTCAACCGTGGGAAGTCTTCTCATCTCCGGGTTCCTTCCCTGTTCATCGAGTGACGTCGAGCCGGCATGACGGATTCAGAACTCACAAAGTGGCACTTACCTCGGTGGTTATTTGCTTTAGATCAGGGTTGTCCAGTCTTCTCCAGAATGGGCCAGTGTGGTTGCAGGTTGTCATTCTAACCAAGCAGAAGCCACACTTTAGTCTATTGAAAGCCAAGATCAGCGGAGCCAACAATTGGAATCAGGTGTGGCTCCTGCTAGATTGGAACCAAAAGCTGAAGATTGGACAACGCTGCTTAAGACCAATCAGCATATAGACATATTTGCTTATAAAATATAAAACATTGACTATATAGATGGCTGATGGCGGAAAATGTACACCTCTCATCACAGTTTGCATGCTAGCTTGTCGCTAACAAGAGACAGACACGGAGAGACCGCATGTTCTCACCTTTTCGCCCCTGTTCACGGGTCAAACGTGCCCTGTTGCATAATGACGTGTTTACAAACAGCAAAGAGAGCACTAAGAACTCAAGTGGGAAGCAGAAAGAGTCGTAGGAGGCCTGCAGAGAAGCCCATGGCACATTCTGTTGACCAACTCATTCTCAGGCAGGTGATTCCTTCCTTATCCGCCAACTACCATGAAATACCACGAGACGCTCCAAGTTACAATCGGTGCATTGGCCGGGAATCGAACCCAGGTCAACTGGGAGCGGTTTCCCTTCCATTGAGCTTTTGTAGCAAGGCAGATAACAGTTGCTTGCAAAATCACGGGCAGTCTCTGCTTTTCCACTGAATGTGGAAGCCTGGCTCTTTCCTTCATCAAGAAGACAAGAGTAATGATGCGCTTGACTCGAGGTTGCGACTTGTAATTCCCCACCTCCAAGCGGGAAAACGCAAAGCAAACGTACCCTCAACCTGAAATTGCCATTCCTCAACCGTGGGAAGTCTTCTCATCTCCCGGTTCCTTCCCTGTTCATCGAGTGACGTCGAGCCGGCATGACGGATTCAGAACTCACAAAGTGGCACTTACCTCGGTGGTTATTTGCTTTAGATCAGGGTTGTCCAGTCTTCTCCAGAATGGGCCAGTGTGGTTGCAGGTTGTCATTCTAACCAAGCAGAAGCCACACTTTAGTCTATTGAAAGCCAAGATCAGCGGAGCCAACAATTGGAATCAGGTGTGGCTCCTGCTAGATTGGAACCAAAAGCTGAAGATTGGACAACGCTGCTTAAGACCAATCAGCATATAGACATATTTGCTTATTAAATATAAAACATTGACTATATAGATGGCTGATCGCGGAAAATGGACACCTCTCATCACAGTTTGCATGCTAGCTTGTCGCTAACAAGAGACAGACACGGAGAGACCGCATGTTCTCACCTTTTCGCCCCTGTTCACGGGTCAAACGTGCCCTGTTGCATAATGACGTGTTTACAAACAGCAAAGAGAGCACTAAGAACTCAAGTGGGAAGCAGAAAGAGTCGTAGGAGGCCTGCAGAGAAGCCTATGGCACATTCTGTTGACCAACTCATTCTCAGGTAGGTGATTCCTTCCTTTTGTGCCAACTACCATAAAGTACCTGGAGAAGCTCCAAGCCGTGGACGGGCCAAGAATTGGAGCCGGGTCAACTGCTTGGACTGGAGCTATGCTCACCACTATACCACCAATGCCACGCTGCACCATTCAGCTCTGGTGAACAAAGTGTACGTATGTGCACCACCAAAGTGCCACCGCACCGTGGTTTCTGTAGTGTAGTGGTTATCACGTTTGCCTCACACGCAAAAGGTCCCTGGTCCGAGACCGGGCAGAAACAAGCTAGAAATTCTGAACTTTGCTTTAATGACTGAGCGGTTGTCATCACTGTAGGATCAGGTCCTCTAGGAACAGCCAGAAAGCGAGACCTCCTTTACAGAGGAGATTTCCTTCTTTTGTAGCAAAGCAGTTAATATTTGCTTACCAAATGAAAGGGAGTCTCTGGTTTTCCCCAGAAAGTGGAAGCCTGGCTCTTTCGTTGCTCAACAAGACTCTGTGCGTGACTGGAAAATTTTCCGTAAAGTACTGCTCGCCGAGTTCACCTCGAGAGGTCTGCAAGAGGTCTGCGGCCGAAAAAGGCTGGGAGCGGTTTCCCTTCCATTGAGCTTTTGTAGCAAGGCAGTTAACAGTTGCTTGCAAAATCACGGGCAGTCTCTGCTTTTCCACTGAATGTGGAAGCCTGGCTCTTTCCTTCATCAAGAAGACAAGAGTAATGATGCGCTTGACTCGAGGTTGCGACTTGTAATTCCCCACCCCCAAGCGGGAAAACGCAAAGCAAACGTACCCTCAACGTGAAATTGCCATTCCTCAACCGTGGGAAGTCTTCTCATCTCCGGGTTCCTTCCCTGTTCATCGAGTGACGTCGAGCCGGCATGACGGATTCAGAACTCACAAAGTGGCACTTACCTCGGTGGTTATTTGCTTTAGATCAGGGTTGTCCAGTCTTCTCCAGAATGGGCCAGTGTGGTTGCAGGTTGTCATTCTAACCAAGCAGAAGCCACACTTTAGTCTATTGAAAGCCAAGATCAGCGGAGCCAACAATTGGAATCAGGTGTGGCTCCTGCTAGATTGGAACCAAAAGCTGAAGATTGGACAACGCTGCTTAAGACCAATCAGCATATAGACATATTTGCTTATTAAATATAAAACATTGACTATATAGATGGCTGATCGCGGAAAATGGACACCTCTCATCACAGTTTGCATGCTAGCTTGTCGCTAACAAGAGACAGACACGGAGAGACCGCATGTTCTCACCTTTTCGCCCCTGTTCACGGGTCAAACGTGCCCTGTTGCATAATGACGTGTTTACAAACAGCAAAGAGAGCACTAAGAACTCAAGTGGGAAGCAGAAAGAGTCGTAGGAGGCCTGCAGAGAAGCCTATGGCACATTCTGTTGACCAACTCATTCTCAGGTAGGTGATTCCTTCCTTTTGTGCCAACTACCATAAAGTACCTGGAGAAGCTCCAAGCCGTGGACGGGCCAAGAATTGGAGCCGGGTCAACTGCTTGGACTGGAGCTATGCTCACCACTATACCACCAATGCCACGCTGCACCATTCAGCTCTGGTGAACAAAGTGTACGTATGTGCACCACCAAAGTGCCACTGCACCGTGGTTTCTGTAGTGTAGTGGTTATCACGTTTGCCTCACACGCAAAAGGTCCCTGGTTCGAGACCGGGCAGAAACAAGCTAGAAATTCTGAACTTTGCTTTAATGACTGAGCGGTTGTCATCACTGTAGGATCAGGTTCTCTAGGAACAGCCAGAAAGCGAGACCTCCTTTACAGAGGAGATTTCCTTCTTTTGTAGCAAAGCAGTTAGTATTTGCTTACCAAATGAAAGGGAGTCTCTGGTTTTCCCCAGAAAGTGGAAGCCTGGCTCTTTCGTTGCTCAACAAGACTCTGTGCGTGACTGGAAAATTTTCCGTAAAGTACTGCTCGCCGAGTTCACCTCGAGAGGTCTGCAAGAGGTCTGCGGCCGAAAAAGGCTGGGAGCGGTTTCCCTTCCATTGAGCTTTTGTAGCAAGGCAGATAACAGTTGCTTGCAAAATCACGGGCAGTCTCTGCTTTTCCACTGAATGTGGAAGCCTGGCTCTTTCCTTCATCAAGAAGACAAGAGTAATGATGCGCTTGACTCGAGGTTGCGACTTGTAATTCCCCACCCCTAAGCGGGAAAACGCAAAGCAAACGTACCCTCAACCTGAAATTGCCATTCCTCAACCATGGGAAGTCTTCTCATCTCCGGGTTCCTTCCCTGTTCATCGAGTGACGTCGAGCCGGCATGACGGATTCAGAACTCACAAAGTGGCACTTACCTCAGTGGTTATTTGCTTTAGATCAGGGTTGTCCAGTCTTCTCCAGAATGGGCCAGTGTGGTTGCAGGTTGTCATTCTAACCAAGCAGAAGCCACACTTTAGTCTATTGAAAGCCAAGATCAGCGGAGCCAACAATTGGAATCAGGTGTGGCTCCTGCTAGATTGGAACCAAAAGCTGAAGATTGGACAACGCTGCTTAAGACCAATCAGCATATAGACATATTTGCTTATAAAATATAAAACATTGACTATATAGATGGCTGATCGCGGAAAATGTACACCTCTCATCACAGTTTGCATGCTAGCTTGTCGCTAACAAGAGACAGACACGGAGAGACCGCATGTTCTCACCTTTTCGCCCCTGTTCACGGGTCAACGTGCACTGTTGCATAATGACGTGTTTACAAACAGCAAAGAGAGCACTAAGAACTCAAGTGGGAAGCAGAAAGAGTCGTAGGAGGCCTGCAGAGAAGCCCATGGCACATTCTGTTGACCAACTCATTCTCAGGCAGGTGATTCCTTCCTTATCTGCCAACTACCATGAAATACCACGAGACGCTCCAAGTTACAATCGGTGCATTGGCCGGGAATCGAACCCAGGTCAACTGGGAGCGGTTTCCCTTCCATTGAGCTTTTGTAGCAAGGCAGATAACAGTTGCTTGCAAAATCACGGGCAGTCTCTGCTTTTCCACTGAATGTGGAAGCCTGGCTCTTTCCTTCATCAAGAAGACAAGAGTAATGATGCGCTTGACTCGAGGTTGCAACTTGTAATTCCCCACCTCCAAGCGGGAAAACGCAAAGCAAACGTACCCTCAACCTGAAATTGCCATTCCTCAACCGTGGGAAGTCTTCTCATCTCCCGGTTCCTTCCCTGTTCATCGAGTGACGTCGAGCCGGCATGACGGATTCAGAACTCACAAAGTGGCACTTACCTCGGTGGTTATTTGCTTTAGATCAGGGTTGTCCAGTCTTCTCCAGAATGGGCCAGTGTGGTTGCAGGTTGTCATTCTAACCAAGCAGAAGCCACACTTTAGTCTATTGAAAGCCAAGATCAGCGGAGCCAACAATTGGAATCAGGTGTGGCTCCTGCTAGATTGGAATCAAAAGCTGAAGATTGGACAACGCTGCTTAAGACCAATCAGCATATAGACATATTTGCTTATAAAATATAAAACATTGACTATATAGATGGCTGATCGCGGAAAATGGACACCTCTCATCACAGTTTGCATGCTAGCTTGTCGCTAACAAGAGACAGACACGGAGAGACCGCATGTTCTCACCTTTTCGCCCCTGTTCACGGGTCAAACGTGCCCTGTTGCATAATGACGTGTTTACAAACAGCAAAGAGAGCACTAAGAACTCAAGTGGGAAGCAGAAAGAGTCGTAGGAGGCCTGCAGAGAAGCCCATGGCACATTCTGTTGACCAACTCATTCTCAGGCAGGTGATTCCTTCCTTATCCGCCAACTACCATGAAATACCACGAGACGCTCCAAGTTACAATCGGTGCATTGGCCGGGAATCGAACCCAGGTCAACTGGGAGCGGTTTCCCTTCCATTGAGCTTTTGTAGCAAGGCAGATAACAGTTGCTTGCAAAATCACGGGCAGTCTCTGCTTTTCCACTGAATGTGGAAGCCTGGCTCTTTCCTTCATCAAGAAGACAAGAGTAATGATGCGCTTGACTCGAGGTTGCGACTTGTAATTCCCCACCCCCAAGCGGGAAAACGCAAAGCAAACGTACCCTCAACCTGAAATTGCCATTCCTCAACCGTGGGAAGTCTTCTCATCTCCGGGTTCCTTCCCTGTTCATCGAGTGACGTCGAGCCGGCATGACGGATTCAGAACTCACAAAGTGGCACTTACCTCGGTGGTTATTTGCTTTAGATCAGGGTTGTCCAGTCTTCTCCAGAATGGGCCAGTGTGGTTGCAGGTTGTCATTCTAACCAAGCAGAAGCCACACTTTAGTCTATTGAAAGCCAAGATCAGCGGAGCCAACAATTGGAATCAGGTGTGGCTCCTGCTAGATTGGAACCAAAAGCTGAAGATTGGACAACGCTGCTTAAGACCAATCAGCATATAGACATATTTGCTTATAAAATATAAAACATTGACTATATAGATGGCTGATGGCGGAAAATGTACACCTCTCATCACAGTTTGCATGCTAGCTTGTCGCTAACAAGAGACAGACACGGAGAGACCGCATGTTCTCACCTTTTCGCCCCTGTTCACGGGTCAAACGTGCCCTGTTGCATAATGACGTGTTTACAAACAGCAAAGAGAGCACTAAGAACTCAAGTGGGAAGCAGAAAGAGTCGTAGGAGGCCTGCAGAGAAGCCCATGGCACATTCTGTTGACCAACTCATTCTCAGGCAGGTGATTCCTTCCTTATCCGCCAACTACCATGAAATACCACGAGACGCTCCAAGTTACAATCGGTGCATTGGCCGGGAATCGAACCCAGGTCAACTGGGAGCGGTTTCCCTTCCATTGAGCTTTTGTAGCAAGGCAGATAACAGTTGCTTGCAAAATCACGGGCAGTCTCTGCTTTTCCACTGAATGTGGAAGCCTGGCTCTTTCCTTCATCAAGAAGACAAGAGTAATGATGCGCTTGACTCGAGGTTGCGACTTGTAATTCCCCACCTCCAAGCGGGAAAACGCAAAGCAAACGTACCCTCAACCTGAAATTGCCATTCCTCAACCGTGGGAAGTCTTCTCATCTCCCGGTTCCTTCCCTGTTCATCGAGTGACGTCGAGCCGGCATGACGGATTCAGAACTCACAAAGTGGCACTTACCTCGGTGGTTATTTGCTTTAGATCAGGGTTGTCCAGTCTTCTCCAGAATGGGCCAGTGTGGTTGCAGGTTGTCATTCTAACCAAGCAGAAGCCACACTTTAGTCTATTGAAAGCCAAGATCAGCGGAGCCAACAATTGGAATCAGGTGTGGCTCCTGCTAGATTGGAACCAAAAGCTGAAGATTGGACAACGCTGCTTAAGACCAATCAGCATATAGACATATTTGCTTATTAAATATAAAACATTGACTATATAGATGGCTGATCGCGGAAAATGGACACCTCTCATCACAGTTTGCATGCTAGCTTGTCGCTAACAAGAGACAGACACGGAGAGACCGCATGTTCTCACCTTTTCGCCCCTGTTCACGGGTCAAACGTGCCCTGTTGCATAATGACGTGTTTACAAACAGCAAAGAGAGCACTAAGAACTCAAGTGGGAAGCAGAAAGAGTCGTAGGAGGCCTGCAGAGAAGCCCATGGCACATTCTGTTGACCAACTCATTCTCAGGCAGGTGATTCCTTCCTTATCCGCCAACTACCATGAAATACCACGAGACGCTCCAAGTTACAATCGGTGCATTGGCCGGGAATCGAACCCAGGTCAACTGGGAGCGGTTTCCCTTCCATTGAGCTTTTGTAGCAAGGCAGATAACAGTTGCTTGCAAAATCACGGGCAGTCTCTGCTTTTCCACTGAATGTGGAAGCCTGGCTCTTTCCTTCATCAAGAAGACAAGAGTAATGATGCGCTTGACTCGAGGTTGCGACTTGTAATTCCCCACCTCCAAGCGGGAAAACGCAAAGCAAACGTACCCTCAACCTGAAATTGCCATTCCTCAACCGTGGGAAGTCTTCTCATCTCCCGGTTCCTTCCCTGTTCATCGAGTGACGTCGAGCCGGCATGACGGATTCAGAACTCACAAAGTGGCACTTACCTCGGTGGTTATTTGCTTTAGATCAGGGTTGTCCAGTCTTCTCCAGAATGGGCCAGTGTGGTTGCAGGTTGTCATTCTAACCAAGCAGAAGCCACACTTTAGTCTATTGAAAGCCAAGATCAGCGGAGCCAACAATTGGAATCAGGTGTGGCTCCTGCTAGATTGGAACCAAAAGCTGAAGATTGGACAACGCTGCTTAAGACCAATCAGCATATAGACATATTTGCTTATAAAATATAAAACATTGACTATATAGATGGCTGATCGCGGAAAATGTACACCTCTCATCACAGTTTGCATGCTAGCTTGTCGCTAACAAGAGACAGACACGGAGAGACCGCATGTTCTCACCTTTTCGCCCCTGTTCACGGGTCAAACGTGCCCTGTTGCATAATGACGTGTTTACAAACAGCAAAGAGAGCACTAAGAACTCAAGTGGGAAGCAGAAAGAGTCGTAGGAGGCCTGCAGAGAAGCCCATGGCACATTCTGTTGACCAACTCATTCTCAGGCAGGTGATTCCTTCCTTATCCGCCAACTACCATGAAATACCACGAGACGCTCCAAGTTACAATCGGTGCATTGGCCGGGAATCGAACCCAGGTCAACTGGGAGCGGTTTCCCTTCCATTGAGCTTTTGTAGCAAGGCAGATAACAGTTGCTTGCAAAATCACGGGCAGTCTCTGCTTTTCCACTGAATGTGGAAGCCTGGCTCTTTCCTTCATCAAGAAGACAAGAGTAATGATGCGCTTGACTCGAGGTTGCGACTTGTAATTCCCCACCCCCAAGCGGGAAAACGCAAAGCAAACGTACCCTCAACGTGAAATTGCCATTCCTCAACCGTGGGAAGTCTTCTCATCTCCGGGTTCCTTCCCTGTTCATCGAGTGACGTCGAGCCGGCATGACGGATTCAGAACTCACAAAGTGGCACTTACCTCGGTGGTTATTTGCTTTAGATCAGGGTTGTCCAGTCTTCTCCAGAATGGGCCAGTGTGGTTGCAGGTTGTCATTCTAACCAAGCAGAAGCCACACTTTAGTCTATTGAAAGCCAAGATCAGCGGAGCCAACAATTGGAATCAGGTGTGGCTCCTGCTAGATTGGAACCAAAAGCTGAAGATTGGACAACGCTGCTTAAGACCAATCAGCATATAGACATATTTGCTTATAAAATATAAAACATTGACTATATAGATGGCTGATGGCGGAAAATGTACACCTCTCATCACAGTTTGCATGCTAGCTTGTCGCTAACAAGAGACAGACACGGAGAGACCGCATGTTCTCACCTTTTCGCCCCTGTTCACGGGTCAAACGTGCCCTGTTGCATAATGACGTGTTTACAAACAGCAAAGAGAGCACTAAGAACTCAAGTGGGAAGCAGAAAGAGTCGTAGGAGGCCTGCAGAGAAGCCCATGGCACATTCTGTTGACCAACTCATTCTCAGGCAGGTGATTCCTTCCTTATCCGCCAACTACCATGAAATACCACGAGACGCTCCAAGTTACAATCGGTGCATTGGCCGGGAATCGAACCCAGGTCAACTGGGAGCGGTTTCCCTTCCATTGAGCTTTTGTAGCAAGGCAGATAACAGTTGCTTGCAAAATCACGGGCAGTCTCTGCTTTTCCACTGAATGTGGAAGCCTGGCTCTTTCCTTCATCAAGAAGACAAGAGTAATGATGCGCTTGACTCGAGGTTGCGACTTGTAATTCCCCACCTCCAAGCGGGAAAACGCAAAGCAAACGTACCCTCAACCTGAAATTGCCATTCCTCAACCGTGGGAAGTCTTCTCATCTCCCGGTTCCTTCCCTGTTCATCGAGTGACGTCGAGCCGGCATGACGGATTCAGAACTCACAAAGTGGCACTTACCTCGGTGGTTATTTGCTTTAGATCAGGGTTGTCCAGTCTTCTCCAGAATGGGCCAGTGTGGTTGCAGGTTGTCATTCTAACCAAGCAGAAGCCACACTTTAGTCTATTGAAAGCCAAGATCAGCGGAGCCAACAATTGGAATCAGGTGTGGCTCCTGCTAGATTGGAACCAAAAGCTGAAGATTGGACAACGCTGCTTAAGACCAATCAGCATATAGACATATTTGCTTATTAAATATAAAACATTGACTATATAGATGGCTGATCGCGGAAAATGGACACCTCTCATCACAGTTTGCATGCTAGCTTGTCGCTAACAAGAGACAGACACGGAGAGACCGCATGTTCTCACCTTTTCGCCCCTGTTCACGGGTCAAACGTGCCCTGTTGCATAATGACGTGTTTACAAACAGCAAAGAGAGCACTAAGAACTCAAGTGGGAAGCAGAAAGAGTCGTAGGAGGCCTGCAGAGAAGCCCATGGCACATTCTGTTGACCAACTCATTCTCAGGCAGGTGATTCCTTCCTTATCCGCCAACTACCATGAAATACCACGAGACGCTCCAAGTTACAATCGGTGCATTGGCCGGGAATCGAACCCAGGTCAACTGGGAGCGGTTTCCCTTCCATTGAGCTTTTGTAGCAAGGCAGATAACAGTTGCTTGCAAAATCACGGGCAGTCTCTGCTTTTCCACTGAATGTGGAAGCCTGGCTCTTTCCTTCATCAAGAAGACAAGAGTAATGATGCGCTTGACTCGAGGTTGCGACTTGTAATTCCCCACCTCCAAGCGGGAAAACGCAAAGCAAACGTACCCTCAACCTGAAATTGCCATTCCTCAACCGTGGGAAGTCTTCTCATCTCCCGGTTCCTTCCCTGTTCATCGAGTGACGTCGAGCCGGCATGACGGATTCAGAACTCACAAAGTGGCACTTACCTCGGTGGTTATTTGCTTTAGATCAGGGTTGTCCAGTCTTCTCCAGAATGGGCCAGTGTGGTTGCAGGTTGTCATTCTAACCAAGCAGAAGCCACACTTTAGTCTATTGAAAGCCAAGATCAGCGGAGCCAACAATTGGAATCAGGTGTGGCTCCTGCTAGATTGGAACCAAAAGCTGAAGATTGGACAACGCTGCTTAAGACCAATCAGCATATAGACATATTTGCTTATAAAATATAAAACATTGACTATATAGATGGCTGATCGCGGAAAATGTACACCTCTCATCACAGTTTGCATGCTAGCTTGTCGCTAACAAGAGACAGACACGGAGAGACCGCATGTTCTCACCTTTTCGCCCCTGTTCACGGGTCAAACGTGCCCTGTTGCATAATGACGTGTTTACAAACAGCAAAGAGAGCACTAAGAACTCAAGTGGGAAGCAGAAAGAGTCGTAGGAGGCCTGCAGAGAAGCCCATGGCACATTCTGTTGACCAACTCAATTCTCAGGCAGGTGATTCCTTCCTTATCCGCCAACTACCATGAAATACCACGAGACGCTCCAAGTTACAATCGGTGCATTGGCCGGGAATCGAACCCAGGTCAACTGGGAGCGGTTTCCCTTCCATTGAGCTTTTGTAGCAAGGCAGATAACAGTTGCTTGCAAAATCACGGGCAGTCTCTGCTTTTCCACTGAATGTGGAAGCCTGGCTCTTTCCTTCATCAAGAAGACAAGAGTAATGATGCGCTTGACTCGAGGTTGCGACTTGTAATTCCCCACCCCCAAGCGGGAAAACGCAAAGCAAACGTACCCTCAACGTGAAATTGCCATTCCTCAACCGTGGGAAGTCTTCTCATCTCCGGGTTCCTTCCCTGTTCATCGAGTGACGTCGAGCCGGCATGACGGATTCAGAACTCACAAAGTGGCACTTACCTCGGTGGTTATTTGCTTTAGATCAGGGTTGTCCAGTCTTCTCCAGAATGGGCCAGTGTGGTTGCAGGTTGTCATTCTAACCAAGCAGAAGCCACACTTTAGTCTATTGAAAGCCAAGATCAGCGGAGCCAACAATTGGAATCAGGTGTGGCTCCTGCTAGATTGGAACCAAAAGCTGAAGATTGGACAACGCTGCTTAAGACCAATCAGCATAATAGACATATTTGCTTATAAAATATAAAACATTGACTATATAGATGGCTGATGGCGGAAAATGTACACCTCTCATCACAGTTTGCATGCTAGCTTGTCGCTAACAAGAGACAGACACGGAGAGACCGCATGTTCTCACCTTTTCGCCCCTGTTCACGGGTCAAACGTGCCCTGTTGCATAATGACGTGTTTACAAACAGCAAAGAGAGCACTAAGAACTCAAGTGGGAAGCAGAAAGAGTCGTAGGAGGCCTGCAGAGAAGCCCATGGCACATTCTGTTGACCAACTCATTCTCAGGCAGGTGATTCCTTCCTTATCCGCCAACTACCATGAAATACCACGAGACGCTCCAAGTTACAATCGGTGCATTGGCCGGGAATCGAACCCAGGTCAACTGGGAGCGGTTTCCCTTCCATTGAGCTTTTGTAGCAAGGCAGATAACAGTTGCTTGCAAAATCACGGGCAGTCTCTGCTTTTCCACTGAATGTGGAAGCCTGGCTCTTTCCTTCATCAAGAAGACAAGAGTAATGATGCGCTTGACTCGAGGTTGCGACTTGTAATTCCCCACCTCCAAGCGGGAAAACGCAAAGCAAACGTACCCTCAACCTGAAATTGCCATTCCTCAACCGTGGGAAGTCTTCTCATCTCCCGGTTCCTTCCCTGTTCATCGAGTGACGTCGAGCCGGCATGACGGATTCAGAACTCACAAAGTGGCACTTACCTCGGTGGTTATTTGCTTTAGATCAGGGTTGTCCAGTCTTCTCCAGAATGGGCCAGTGTGGTTGCAGGTTGTCATTCTAACCAAGCAGAAGCCACACTTTAGTCTATTGAAAGCCAAGATCAGCGGAGCCAACAATTGGAATCAGGTGTGGCTCCTGCTAGATTGGAACCAAAAGCTGAAGATTGGACAACGCTGCTTAAGACCAATCAGCATATAGACATATTTGCTTATTAAATATAAAACATTGACTATATAGATGGCTGATCGCGGAAAATGGACACCTCTCATCACAGTTTGCATGCTAGCTTGTCGCTAACAAGAGACAGACACGGAGAGACCGCATGTTCTCACCTTTTCGCCCCTGTTCACGGGTCAAACGTGCCCTGTTGCATAATGACGTGTTTACAAACAGCAAAGAGAGCACTAAGAACTCAAGTGGGAAGCAGAAAGAGTCGTAGGAGGCCTGCAGAGAAGCCCATGGCACATTCTGTTGACCAACTCATTCTCAGGCAGGTGATTCCTTCCTTATCCGCCAACTACCATGAAATACCACGAGACGCTCCAAGTTACAATCGGTGCATTGGCCGGGAATCGAACCCAGGTCAACTGGGAGCGGTTTCCCTTCCATTGAGCTTTTGTAGCAAGGCAGATAACAGTTGCTTGCAAAATCACGGGCAGTCCTCTGCTTTTCCACTGAATGTGGAAGCCTGGCTCTTTCCTTCATCAAGAAGACAAGAGTAATGATGCGCTTGACTCGAGGTTGCGACTTGTAATTCCCCACCTCCAAGCGGGAAAACGCAAAGCAAACGTACCCTCAACCTGAAATTGCCATTCCTCAACCGTGGGAAGTCTTCTCATCTCCCGGTTCCTTCCCTGTTCATCGAGTGACGTCGAGCCGGCATGACGGATTCAGAACTCACAAAGTGGCACTTACCTCGGTGGTTATTTGCTTTAGATCAGGGTTGTCCAGTCTTCTCCAGAATGGGCCAGTGTGGTTGCAGGTTGTCATTCTAACCAAGCAGAAGCCACACTTTAGTCTATTGAAAGCCAAGATCAGCGGAGCCAACAATTGGAATCAGGTGTGGCTCCTGCTAGATTGGAACCAAAAGCTGAAGATTGGACAACGCTGCTTAAGACCAATCAGCATATAGACATATTTGCTTATAAAATATAAAACATTGACTATATAGATGGCTGATCGCGGAAAATGTACACCTCTCATCACAGTTTGCATGCTAGCTTGTCGCTAACAAGAGACAGACACGGAGAGACCGCATGTTCTCACCTTTTCGCCCCTGTTCACGGGTCAAACGTGCCCTGTTGCATAATGACGTGTTTACAAACAGCAAAGAGAGCACTAAGAACTCAAGTGGGAAGCAGAAAGAGTCGTAGGAGGCCTGCAGAGAAGCCCATGGCACATTCTGTTGACCAACTCATTCTCAGGCAGGTGATTCCTTCCTTATCCGCCAACTACCATGAAATACCACGAGACGCTCCAAGTTACAATCGGTGCATTGGCCGGGAATCGAACCCAGGTCAACTGGGAGCGGTTTCCCTTCCATTGAGCTTTTGTAGCAAGGCAGATAACAGTTGCTTGCAAAATCACGGGCAGTCTCTGCTTTTCCACTGAATGTGGAAGCCTGGCTCTTTCCTTCATCAAGAAGACAAGAGTAATGATGCGCTTGACTCGAGGTTGCGACTTGTAATTCCCCACCTCCAAGCGGGAAAACGCAAAGCAAACGTACCCTCAACCTGAAATTGCCATTCCTCAACCGTGGGAAGTCTTCTCATCTCCGGGTTCCTTCCCTGTTCATCGAGTGACGTCGAGCCGGCATGACGGATTCAGAACTCACAAAGTGGCACTTACCTCGGTGGTTATTTGCTTTAGATCAGGGTTGTCCAGTCTTCTCCAGAATGGGCCAGTGTGGTTGCAGGTTGTCATTCTAACCAAGCAGAAGCCACACTTTAGTCTATTGAAAGCCAAGATCAGCGGAGCCAACAATTGGAATCAGGTGTGGCTCCTGCTAGATTGGAACCAAAAGCTGAAGATTGGACAACGCTGCTTAAGACCAATCAGCATATAGACATATTTGCTTATAAAATATAAAACATTGACTATATAGATGGCTGATCGCGGAAAATGTACACCTCTCATCACAGTTTGCATGCTAGCTTGTCGCTAACAAGAGACAGACACGGAGAGACCGCATGTTCTCACCTTTTCGCCCCTGTTCACGGGTCAAACGTGCCCTGTTGCATAATGACGTGTTTACAAACAGCAAAGAGAGCACTAAGAACTCAAGTGGGAAGCAGAAAGAGTCGTAGGAGGCCTGCAGAGAAGCCCATGGCACATTCTGTTGACCAACTCATTCTCAGGCAGGTGATTCCTTCCTTATCCGCCAACTACCATGAAATACCACGAGACGCTCCAAGTTACAATCGGTGCATTGGCCGGGAATCGAACCCAGGTCAACTGGGAGCGGTTTCCCTTCCATTGAGCTTTTGTAGCAAGGCAGATAACAGTTGCTTGCAAAATCACGGGCAGTCTCTGCTTTTCCACTGAATGTGGAAGCCTGGCTCTTTCCTTCATCAAGAAGACAAGAGTAATGATGCGCTTGACTCGAGGTTGCGACTTGTAATTCCCCACCTCCAAGCGGGAAAACGCAAAGCAAACGTACCCTCAACCTGAAATTGCCATTCCTCAACCGTGGGAAGTCTTCTCATCTCCCGGTTCCTTCCCTGTTCATCGAGTGACGTCGAGCCGGCATGACGGATTCAGAACTCACAAAGTGGCACTTACCTCGGTGGTTATTTGCTTTAGATCAGGGTTGTCCAGTCTTCTCCAGAATGGGCCAGTGTGGTTGCAGGTTGTCATTCTAACCAAGCAGAAGCCACACTTTAGTCTATTGAAAGCCAAGATCAGCGGAGCCAACAATTGGAATCAGGTGTGGCTCCTGCTAGATTGGAACCAAAAGCTGAAGATTGGACAACGCTGCTTAAGACCAATCAGCATATAGACATATTTGCTTATTAAATATAAAACATTGACTATATAGATGGCTGATCGCGGAAAATGTACACCTCTCATCACAGTTTGCATGCTAGCTTGTCGCTAACAAGAGACAGACACGGAGAGACCGCATGTTCTCACCTTTTCGCCCCTGTTCACGGGTCAAACGTGCCCTGTTGCATAATGACGTGTTTACAAACAGCAAAGAGAGCACTAAGAACTCAAGTGGGAAGCAGAAAGAGTCGTAGGAGGCCTGCAGAGAAGCCCATGGCACATTCTGTTGACCAACTCATTCTCAGGCAGGTGATTCCTTCCTTATCCGCCAACTACCATGAAATACCACGAGACGCTCCAAGTTACAATCGGTGCATTGGCCGGGAATCGAACCCAGGTCAACTGGGAGCGGTTTCCCTTCCATTGAGCTTTTGTAGCAAGGCAGATAACAGTTGCTTGCAAAATCACGGGCAGTCTCTGCTTTTCCACTGAATGTGGAAGCCTGGCTCTTTCCTTCATCAAGAAGACAAGAGTAATGATGCGCTTGACTCGAGGTTGCGACTTGTAATTCCCCACCTCCAAGCGGGAAAACGCAAAGCAAACGTACCCTCAACCTGAAATTGCCATTCCTCAACCGTGGGAAGTCTTCTCATCTCCCGGTTCCTTCCCTGTTCATCGAGTGACGTCGAGCCGGCATGACGGATTCAGAACTCACAAAGTGGCACTTACCTCGGTGGTTATTTGCTTTAGATCAGGGTTGTCCAGTCTTCTCCAGAATGGGCCAGTGTGGTTGCAGGTTGTCATTCTAACCAAGCAGAAGCCACACTTTAGTCTATTGAAAGCCAAGATCAGCGGAGCCAACAATTGGAATCAGGTGTGGCTCCTGCTAGATTGGAACCAAAAGCTGAAGATTGGACAACGCTGCTTAAGACCAATCAGCATATAGACATATTTGCTTATAAAATATAAAACATTGACTATATAGATGGCTGATCGCGGAAAATGTACACCTCTCATCACAGTTTGCATGCTAGCTTGTCGCTAACAAGAGACAGACACGGAGAGACCGCATGTTCTCACCTTTTCGCCCCTGTTCACGGGTCAAACGTGCCCTGTTGCATAATGACGTGTTTACAAACAGCAAAGAGAGCACTAAGAACTCAAGTGGGAAGCAGAAAGAGTCGTAGGAGGCCTGCAGAGAAGCCCATGGCACATTCTGTTGACCAACTCATTCTCAGGCAGGTGATTCCTTCCTTATCCGCCAACTACCATGAAATACCACGAGACGCTCCAAGTTACAATCGGTGCATTGGCCGGGAATCGAACCCAGGTCAACTGGGAGCGGTTTCCCTTCCATTGAGCTTTTGTAGCAAGGCAGATAACAGTTGCTTGCAAAATCACGGGCAGTCTCTGCTTTTCCACTGAATGTGGAAGCCTGGCTCTTTCCTTCATCAAGAAGACAAGAGTAATGATGCGCTTGACTCGAGGTTGCGACTTGTAATTCCCCACCTCCAAGCGGGAAAACGCAAAGCAAACGTACCCTCAACCTGAAATTGCCATTCCTCAACCGTGGGAAGTCTTCTCATCTCCGGTTCCTTCCCTGTTCATCGAGTGACGTCGAGCCGGCATGACGGATTCAGAACTCACAAAGTGGCACTTACCTCGGTGGTTATTTGCTTTAGATCAGGGTTGTCCAGTCTTCTCCAGAATGGGCCAGTGTGGTTGCAGGTTGTCATTCTAACCAAGCAGAAGCCACACTTTAGTCTATTGAAAGCCAAGATCAGCGGAGCCAACAATTGGAATCAGGTGTGGCTCCTGCTAGATTGGAACCAAAAGCTGAAGATTGGACAACGCTGCTTAAGACCAATCAGCATATAGACATATTTGCTTATAAAATATAAAACATTGACTATATAGATGGCTGATCGCGGAAAATGTACACCTCTCATCACAGTTTGCATGCTAGCTTGTCGCTAACAAGAGACAGACACGGAGAGACCGCATGTTCTCACCTTTTCGCCCCTGTTCACGGGTCAAACGTGCCCTGTTGCATAATGACGTGTTTACAAACAGCAAAGAGAGCACTAAGAACTCAAGTGGGAAGCAGAAAGAGTCGTAGGAGGCCTGCAGAGAAGCCCATGGCACATTCTGTTGACCAACTCATTCTCAGGCAGGTGATTCCTTCCTTATCCGCCAACTACCATGAAATACCACGAGACGCTCCAAGTTACAATCGGTGCATTGGCCGGGAATCGAACCCAGGTCAACTGGGAGCGGTTTCCCTTCCATTGAGCTTTTGTAGCAAGGCAGATAACAGTTGCTTGCAAAATCACGGGCAGTCTCTGCTTTTCCACTGAATGTGGAAGCCTGGCTCTTTCCTTCATCAAGAAGACAAGAGTAATGATGCGCTTGACTCGAGGTTGCGACTTGTAATTCCCCACCTCCAAGCGGGAAAACGCAAAGCAAACGTACCCTCAACCTGAAATTGCCATTCCTCAACCGTGGGAAGTCTTCTCATCTCCCGGTTCCTTCCCTGTTCATCGAGTGACGTCGAGCCGGCATGACGGATTCAGAACTCACAAAGTGGCACTTACCTCGGTGGTTATTTGCTTTAGATCAGGGTTGTCCAGTCTTCTCCAGAATGGGCCAGTGTGGTTGCAGGTTGTCATTCTAACCAAGCAGAAGCCACACTTTAGTCTATTGAAAGCCAAGATCAGCGGAGCCAACAATTGGAATCAGGTGTGGCTCCTGCTAGATTGGAACCAAAAGCTGAAGATTGGACAACGCTGCTTAAGACCAATCAGCATATAGACATATTTGCTTATTAAATATAAAACATTGACTATATAGATGGCTGATCGCGGAAAATGGACACCTCTCATCACAGTTTGCATGCTAGCTTGTCGCTAACAAGAGACAGACACGGAGAGACCGCATGTTCTCACCTTTTCGCCCCTGTTCACGGGTCAAACGTGCCCTGTTGCATAATGACGTGTTTACAAACAGCAAAGAGAGCACTAAGAACTCAAGTGGGAAGCAGAAAGAGTCGTAGGAGGCCTGCAGAGAAGCCCATGGCACATTCTGTTGACCAACTCATTCTCAGGCAGGTGATTCCTTCCTTATCCGCCAACTACCATGAAATACCACGAGACGCTCCAAGTTACAATCGGTGCATTGGCCGGGAATCGAACCCAGGTCAACTGGGAGCGGTTTCCCTTCCATTGAGCTTTTGTAGCAAGGCAGATAACAGTTGCTTGCAAAATCACGGGCAGTCTCTGCTTTTCCACTGAATGTGGAAGCCTGGCTCTTTCCTTCATCAAGAAGACAAGAGTAATGATGCGCTTGACTCGAGGTTGCGACTTGTAATTCCCCACCTCCAAGCGGGAAAACGCAAAGCAAACGTACCCTCAACCTGAAATTGCCATTCCTCAACCGTGGGAAGTCTTCTCATCTCCCGGTTCCTTCCCTGTTCATCGAGTGACGTCGAGCCGGCATGACGGATTCAGAACTCACAAAGTGGCACTTACCTCGGTGGTTATTTGCTTTAGATCAGGGTTGTCCAGTCTTCTCCAGAATGGGCCAGTGTGGTTGCAGGTTGTCATTCTAACCAAGCAGAAGCCACACTTTAGTCTATTGAAAGCCAAGATCAGCGGAGCCAACAATTGGAATCAGGTGTGGCTCCTGCTAGATTGGAACCAAAAGCTGAAGATTGGACAACGCTGCTTAAGACCAATCAGCATATAGACATATTTGCTTATAAAATATAAAACATTGACTATATAGATGGCTGATCGCGGAAAATGTACACCTCTCATCACAGTTTGCATGCTAGCTTGTCGCTAACAAGAGACAGACACGGAGAGACCGCATGTTCTCACCTTTTCGCCCCTGTTCACGGGTCAAACGTGCCCTGTTGCATAATGACGTGTTTACAAACAGCAAAGAGAGCACTAAGAACTCAAGTGGGAAGCAGAAAGAGTCGTAGGAGGCCTGCAGAGAAGCCCATGGCACATTCTGTTGACCAACTCATTCTCAGGCAGGTGATTCCTTCCTTATCCGCCAACTACCATGAAATACCACGAGACGCTCCAAGTTACAATCGGTGCATTGGCCGGGAATCGAACCCAGGTCAACTGGGAGCGGTTTCCCTTCCATTGAGCTTTTGTAGCAAGGCAGATAACAGTTGCTTGCAAAATCACGGGCAGTCTCTGCTTTTCCACTGAATGTGGAAGCCTGGCTCTTTCCTTCATCAAGAAGACAAGAGTAATGATGCGCTTGACTCGAGGTTGCGACTTGTAATTCCCCACCTCCAAGCGGGAAAACGCAAAGCAAACGTACCCTCAACCTGAAATTGCCATTCCTCAACCGTGGGAAGTCTTCTCATCTCCGGGTTCCTTCCCTGTTCATCGAGTGACGTCGAGCCGGCATGACGGATTCAGAACTCACAAAGTGGCACTTACCTCGGTGGTTATTTGCTTTAGATCAGGGTTGTCCAGTCTTCTCCAGAATGGGCCAGTGTGGTTGCAGGTTGTCATTCTAACCAAGCAGAAGCCACACTTTAGTCTATTGAAAGCCAAGATCAGCGGAGCCAACAATTGGAATCAGGTGTGGCTCCTGCTAGATTGGAACCAAAAGCTGAAGATTGGACAACGCTGCTTAAGACCAATCAGCATATAGACATATTTGCTTATAAAATATAAAACATTGACTATATAGATGGCTGATCGCGGAAAATGTACACCTCTCATCACAGTTTGCATGCTAGCTTGTCGCTAACAAGAGACAGACACGGAGAGACCGCATGTTCTCACCTTTTCGCCCCTGTTCACGGGTCAAACGTGCCCTGTTGCATAATGACGTGTTTACAAACAGCAAAGAGAGCACTAAGAACTCAAGTGGGAAGCAGAAAGAGTCGTAGGAGGCCTGCAGAGAAGCCCATGGCACATTCTGTTGACCAACTCATTCTCAGGCAGGTGATTCCTTCCTTATCCGCCAACTACCATGAAATACCACGAGACGCTCCAAGTTACAATCGGTGCATTGGCCGGGAATCGAACCCAGGTCAACTGGGAGCGGTTTCCCTTCCATTGAGCTTTTGTAGCAAGGCAGATAACAGTTGCTTGCAAAATCACGGGCAGTCTCTGCTTTTCCACTGAATGTGGAAGCCTGGCTCTTTCCTTCATCAAGAAGACAAGAGTAATGATGCGCTTGACTCGAGGTTGCGACTTGTAATTCCCCACCTCCAAGCGGGAAAACGCAAAGCAAACGTACCCTCAACCTGAAATTGCCATTCCTCAACCGTGGGAAGTCTTCTCATCTCCCGGTTCCTTCCCTGTTCATCGAGTGACGTCGAGCCGGCATGACGGATTCAGAACTCACAAAGTGGCACTTACCTCGGTGGTTATTTGCTTTAGATCAGGGTTGTCCAGTCTTCTCCAGAATGGGCCAGTGTGGTTGCAGGTTGTCATTCTAACCAAGCAGAAGCCACACTTTAGTCTATTGAAAGCCAAGATCAGCGGAGCCAACAATTGGAATCAGGTGTGGCTCCTGCTAGATTGGAACCAAAAGCTGAAGATTGGACAACGCTGCTTAAGACCAATCAGCATATAGACATATTTGCTTATTAAATATAAAACATTGACTATATAGATGGCTGATCGCGGAAAATGGACACCTCTCATCACAGTTTGCATGCTAGCTTGTCGCTAACAAGAGACAGACACGGAGAGACCGCATGTTCTCACCTTTTCGCCCCTGTTCACGGGTCAAACGTGCCCTGTTGCATAATGACGTGTTTACAAACAGCAAAGAGAGCACTAAGAACTCAAGTGGGAAGCAGAAAGAGTCGTAGGAGGCCTGCAGAGAAGCCTATGGCACATTCTGTTGACCAACTCATTCTCAGGTAGGTGATTCCTTCCTTTTGTGCCAACTACCATAAAGTACCTGGAGAAGCTCCAAGCCGTGGACGGGCCAAGAATTGAAGCCGGGTCAACTGCTTGGACTGGAGCTATGCTCACCACTATACCACCAATGCCACGCTGCACCATTCAGCTCTGGTGAACAAAGTGTACGTATGTGCACCACCAAAGTGCCACCGCACCGTGGTTTCTGTAGTGTAGTGGTTATCACGTTTGCCTCACACGCAAAAGGTCCCTGGTTCGAGACCGGGCAGAAACAAGCTAGAAATTCTGAACTTTGCTTTAATGACTGAGCGGTTGTCATCACTGTAGGATCAGGTCCTCTAGGAACAGCCAGAAAGCGAGACCTCCTTTACAGAGGAGATTTCCTTCTTTTGTAGCAAAGCAGTTAATATTTGCTTACCAAATGAAAGGGAGTCTCTGGTTTTCCCCAGAAAGTGGAAGCCTGGCTCTTTCGTTGCTCAACAAGACTCTGTGCGTGACTGGAAAATTTTCCGTAAAGTACTGCTCGCCGAGTTCACCTCGAGAGGTCTGCAAGAGGTCTGCGGCCGAAAAAGGCTGGGAGCGGTTTCCCTTCCATTGAGCTTTTGTAGCAAGGCAGATAACAGTTGCTTGCAAAATCACGGGCAGTCTCTGCTTTTCCACTGAATGTGGAAGCCTGGCTCTTTCCTTCATCAAGAAGACAAGAGTAATGATGCGCTTGACTCGAGGTTGCGACTTGTAATTCCCCACCCCCAAGCGGGAAAACGCAAAGCAAACGTACCCTCAACCTGAAATTGCCATTCCTCAACCGTGGGAAGTCTTCTCATCTCCGGGTTCCTTCCCTGTTCATCGAGTGACGTCGAGCCGGCATGACGGATTCAGAACTCACAAAGTGGCACTTACCTCGGTGGTTATTTGCTTTAGATCAGGGTTGTCCAGTCTTCTCCAGAATGGGCCAGTGTGGTTGCAGGTTGTCATTCTAACCAAGCAGAAGCCACACTTTAGTCTATTGAAAGCCAAGATCAGCGGAGCCAACAATTGGAATCAGGTGTGGCTCCTGCTAGATTGGAACCAAAAGCTGAAGATTGGACAACGCTGCTTAAGACCAATCAGCATATAGACATATTTGCTTATAAAATATAAAACATTGACTATATAGATGGCTGATCGCGGAAAATGTACACCTCTCATCACAGTTTGCATGCTAGCTTGTCGCTAACAAGAGACAGACACGGAGAGACCGCATGTTCTCACCTTTTCGCCCCTGTTCACGGGTCAAACGTGCCCTGTTGCATAATGACGTGTTTACAAACAGCAAAGAGAGCACTAAGAACTCAAGTGGGAAGCAGAAAGAGTCGTAGGAGGCCTGCAGAGAAGCCCATGGCACATTCTGTTGACCAACTCATTCTCAGGCAGGTGATTCCTTCCTTATCCGCCAACTACCATGAAATACCACGAGACGCTCCAAGTTACAATCGGTGCATTGGCCGGGAATCGAACCCAGGTCAACTGGGAGCGGTTTCCCTTCCATTGAGCTTTTGTAGCAAGGCAGATAACAGTTGCTTGCAAAATCACGGGCAGTCTCTGCTTTTCCACTGAATGTGGAAGCCTGGCTCTTTCCTTCATCAAGAAGACAAGAGTAATGATGCGCTTGACTCGAGGTTGCGACTTGTAATTCCCCACCTCCAAGCGGGAAAACGCAAAGCAAACGTACCCTCAACCTGAAATTGCCATTCCTCAACCGTGGGAAGTCTTCTCATCTCCGGGTTCCTTCCCTGTTCATCGAGTGACGTCGAGCCGGCATGACGGATTCAGAACTCACAAAGTGGCACTTACCTCGGTGGTTATTTGCTTTAGATCAGGGTTGTCCAGTCTTCTCCAGAATGGGCCAGTGTGGTTGCAGGTTGTCATTCTAACCAAGCAGAAGCCACACTTTAGTCTATTGAAAGCCAAGATCAGCGGAGCCAACAATTGGAATCAGGTGTGGCTCCTGCTAGATTGGAACCAAAAGCTGAAGATTGGACAACGCTGCTTAAGACCAATCAGCATATAGACATATTTGCTTATAAAATATAAAACATTGACTATATAGATGGCTGATCGCGGAAAATGTACACCTCTCATCACAGTTTGCATGCTAGCTTGTCGCTAACAAGAGACAGACACGGAGAGACCGCATGTTCTCACCTTTTCGCCCCTGTTCACGGGTCAAACGTGCCCTGTTGCATAATGACGTGTTTACAAACAGCAAAGAGAGCACTAAGAACTCAAGTGGGAAGCAGAAAGAGTCGTAGGAGGCCTGCAGAGAAGCCCATGGCACATTCTGTTGACCAACTCATTCTCAGGCAGGTGATTCCTTCCTTATCCGCCAACTACCATGAAATACCACGAGACGCTCCAAGTTACAATCGGTGCATTGGCCGG
Source organism: Ictalurus punctatus (assembly GCF_001660625.3). Lineage (NCBI taxonomy): Eukaryota > Metazoa > Chordata > Actinopteri > Siluriformes > Ictaluridae > Ictalurus > Ictalurus punctatus. The sequence continues at coordinate 55,719 of NW_026521110.1, forward strand.
GAATCGAACCCAGGTCAACTGGGAGCGGTTTCCCTTCCATTGAGCTTTTGTAGCAAGGCAGATAACAGTTGCTTGCAAAATCACGGGCAGTCTCTGCTTTTCCACTGAATGTGGAAGCCTGGCTCTTTCCTTCATCAAGAAGACAAGAGTAATGATGCGCTTGACTCGAGGTTGCGACTTGTAATTCCCCACCTCCAAGCGGGAAAACGCAAAGCAAACGTACCCTCAACCTGAAATTGCCATTCCTCAACCGTGGGAAGTCTTCTCATCTCCCGGTTCCTTCCCTGTTCATCGAGTGACGTCGAGCCGGCATGACGGATTCAGAACTCACAAAGTGGCACTTACCTCGGTGGTTATTTGCTTTAGATCAGGGTTGTCCAGTCTTCTCCAGAATGGGCCAGTGTGGTTGCAGGTTGTCATTCTAACCAAGCAGAAGCCACACTTTAGTCTATTGAAAGCCAAGATCAGCGGAGCCAACAATTGGAATCAGGTGTGGCTCCTGCTAGATTGGAACCAAAAGCTGAAGATTGGACAACGCTGCTTAAGACCAATCAGCATATAGACATATTTGCTTATTAAATATAAAACATTGACTATATAGATGGCTGATCGCGGAAAATGTACACCTCTCATCACAGTTTGCATGCTAGCTTGTCGCTAACAAGAGACAGACACGGAGAGACCGCATGTTCTCACCTTTTCGCCCCTGTTCACGGGTCAAACGTGCCCTGTTGCATAATGACGTGTTTACAAACAGCAAAGAGAGCACTAAGAACTCAAGTGGGAAGCAGAAAGAGTCGTAGGAGGCCTGCAGAGAAGCCCATGGCACATTCTGTTGACCAACTCATTCTCAGGCAGGTGATTCCTTCCTTATCCGCCAACTACCATGAAATACCACGAGACGCTCCAAGTTACAATCGGTGCATTGGCCGGGAATCGAACCCAGGTCAACTGGGAGCGGTTTCCCTTCCATTGAGCTTTTGTAGCAAGGCAGATAACAGTTGCTTGCAAAATCACGGGCAGTCTCTGCTTTTCCACTGAATGTGGAAGCCTGGCTCTTTCCTTCATCAAGAAGACAAGAGTAATGATGCGCTTGACTCGAGGTTGCGACTTGTAATTCCCCACCTCCAAGCGGGAAAACGCAAAGCAAACGTACCCTCAACCTGAAATTGCCATTCCTCAACCGTGGGAAGTCTTCTCATCTCCCGGTTCCTTCCCTGTTCATCGAGTGACGTCGAGCCGGCATGACGGATTCAGAACTCACAAAGTGGCACTTACCTCGGTGGTTATTTGCTTTAGATCAGGGTTGTCCAGTCTTCTCCAGAATGGGCCAGTGTGGTTGCAGGTTGTCATTCTAACCAAGCAGAAGCCACACTTTAGTCTATTGAAAGCCAAGATCAGCGGAGCCAACAATTGGAATCAGGTGTGGCTCCTGCTAGATTGGAACCAAAAGCTGAAGATTGGACAACGCTGCTTAAGACCAATCAGCATATAGACATATTTGCTTATAAAATATAAAACATTGACTATATAGATGGCTGATCGCGGAAAATGTACACCTCTCATCACAGTTTGCATGCTAGCTTGTCGCTAACAAGAGACAGACACGGAGAGACCGCATGTTCTCACCTTTTCGCCCCTGTTCACGGGTCAAACGTGCCCTGTTGCATAATGACGTGTTTACAAACAGCAAAGAGAGCACTAAGAACTCAAGTGGGAAGCAGAAAGAGTCGTAGGAGGCCTGCAGAGAAGCCCATGGCACATTCTGTTGACCAACTCATTCTCAGGCAGGTGATTCCTTCCTTATCCGCCAACTACCATGAAATACCACGAGACGCTCCAAGTTACAATCGGTGCATTGGCCGGGAATCGAACCCAGGTCAACTGGGAGCGGTTTCCCTTCCATTGAGCTTTTGTAGCAAGGCAGATAACAGTTGCTTGCAAAATCACGGGCAGTCTCTGCTTTTCCACTGAATGTGGAAGCCTGGCTCTTTCCTTCATCAAGAAGACAAGAGTAATGATGCGCTTGACTCGAGGTTGCGACTTGTAATTCCCCACCCCAAGCGGGAAAACGCAAAGCAAACGTACCCTCAACCTGAAATTGCCATTCCTCAACCGTGGGAAGTCTTCTCATCTCCGGGTTCCTTCCCTGTTCATCGAGTGACGTCGAGCCGGCATGACGGATTCAGAACTCACAAAGTGGCACTTACCTCGGTGGTTATTTGCTTTAGATCAGGGTTGTCCAGTCTTCTCCAGAATGGGCCAGTGTGGTTGCAGGTTGTCATTCTAACCAAGCAGAAGCCACACTTTAGTCTATTGAAAGCCAAGATCAGCGGAGCCAACAATTGGAATCAGGTGTGGCTCCTGCTAGATTGGAACCAAAAGCTGAAGATTGGACAACGCTGCTTAAGACCAATCAGCATATAGACATATTTGCTTATAAAATATAAAACATTGACTATATAGATGGCTGATCGCGGAAAATGTACACCTCTCATCACAGTTTGCATGCTAGCTTGTCGCTAACAAGAGACAGACACGGAGAGACCGCATGTTCTCACCTTTTCGCCCCTGTTCACGGGTCAAACGTGCCCTGTTGCATAATGACGTGTTTACAAACAGCAAAGAGAGCACTAAGAACTCAAGTGGGAAGCAGAAAGAGTCGTAGGAGGCCTGCAGAGAAGCCCATGGCACATTCTGTTGACCAACTCATTCTCAGGCAGGTGATTCCTTCCTTATCCGCCAACTACCATGAAATACCACGAGACGCTCCAAGTTACAATCGGTGCATTGGCCGGGAATCGAACCCAGGTCAACTGGGAGCGGTTTCCCTTCCATTGAGCTTTTGTAGCAAGGCAGATAACAGTTGCTTGCAAAATCACGGGCAGTCTCTGCTTTTCCACTGAATGTGGAAGCCTGGCTCTTTCCTTCATCAAGAAGACAAGAGTAATGATGCGCTTGACTCGAGGTTGCGACTTGTAATTCCCCACCTCCAAGCGGGAAAACGCAAAGCAAACGTACCCTCAACCTGAAATTGCCATTCCTCAACCGTGGGAAGTCTTCTCATCTCCCGGTTCCTTCCCTGTTCATCGAGTGACGTCGAGCCGGCATGACGGATTCAGAACTCACAAAGTGGCACTTACCTCGGTGGTTATTTGCTTTAGATCAGGGTTGTCCAGTCTTCTCCAGAATGGGCCAGTGTGGTTGCAGGTTGTCATTCTAACCAAGCAGAAGCCACACTTTAGTCTATTGAAAGCCAAGATCAGCGGAGCCAACAATTGGAATCAGGTGTGGCTCCTGCTAGATTGGAACCAAAAGCTGAAGATTGGACAACGCTGCTTAAGACCAATCAGCATATAGACATATTTGCTTATTAAATATAAAACATTGACTATATAGATGGCTGATCGCGGAAAATGGACACCTCTCATCACAGTTTGCATGCTAGCTTGTCGCTAACAAGAGACAGACACGGAGAGACCGCATGTTCTCACCTTTTCGCCCCTGTTCACGGGTCAAACGTGCCCTGTTGCATAATGACGTGTTTACAAACAGCAAAGAGAGCACTAAGAACTCAAGTGGGAAGCAGAAAGAGTCGTAGGAGGCCTGCAGAGAAGCCTATGGCACATTCTGTTGACCAACTCATTCTCAGGTAGGTGATTCCTTCCTTTTGTGCCAACTACCATAAAGTACCTGGAGAAGCTCCAAGCCGTGGACGGGCCAAGAATTGAAGCCGGGTCAACTGCTTGGACTGGAGCTATGCTCACCACTATACCACCAATGCCACGCTGCACCATTCAGCTCTGGTGAACAAAGTGTACGTATGTGCACCACCAAAGTGCCACCGCACCGTGGTTTCTGTAGTGTAGTGGTTATCACGTTTGCCTCACACGCAAAAGGTCCCTGGTTCGAGACCGGGCAGAAACAAGCTAGAAATTCTGAACTTTGCTTTAATGACTGAGCGGTTGTCATCACTGTAGGATCAGGTCCTCTAGGAACAGCCAGAAAGCGAGACCTCCTTTACAGAGGAGATTTCCTTCTTTTGTAGCAAAGCAGTTAATATTTGCTTACCAAATGAAAGGGAGTCTCTGGTTTTCCCCAGAAAGTGGAAGCCTGGCTCTTTCGTTGCTCAACAAGACTCTGTGCGTGACTGGAAAATTTTCCGTAAAGTACTGCTCGCCGAGTTCACCTCGAGAGGTCTGCAAGAGGTCTGCGGCCGAAAAAGGCTGGGAGCGGTTTCCCTTCCATTGAGCTTTTGTAGCAAGGCAGATAACAGTTGCTTGCAAAATCACGGGCAGTCTCTGCTTTTCCACTGAATGTGGAAGCCTGGCTCTTTCCTTCATCAAGAAGACAAGAGTAATGATGCGCTTGACTCGAGGTTGCGACTTGTAATTCCCCACCCCCAAGCGGGAAAACGCAAAGCAAACGTACCCTCAACCTGAAATTGCCATTCCTCAACCGTGGGAAGTCTTCTCATCTCCGGGTTCCTTCCCTGTTCATCGAGTGACGTCGAGCCGGCATGACGGATTCAGAACTCACAAAGTGGCACTTACCTCGGTGGTTATTTGCTTTAGATCAGGGTTGTCCAGTCTTCTCCAGAATGGGCCAGTGTGGTTGCAGGTTGTCATTCTAACCAAGCAGAAGCCACACTTTAGTCTATTGAAAGCCAAGATCAGCGGAGCCAACAATTGGAATCAGGTGTGGCTCCTGCTAGATTGGAACCAAAAGCTGAAGATTGGACAACGCTGCTTAAGACCAATCAGCATATAGACATATTTGCTTATAAAATATAAAACATTGACTATATAGATGGCTGATCGCGGAAAATGTACACCTCTCATCACAGTTTGCATGCTAGCTTGTCGCTAACAAGAGACAGACACGGAGAGACCGCATGTTCTCACCTTTTCGCCCCTGTTCACGGGTCAAACGTGCCCTGTTGCATAATGACGTGTTTACAAACAGCAAAGAGAGCACTAAGAACTCAAGTGGGAAGCAGAAAGAGTCGTAGGAGGCCTGCAGAGAAGCCCATGGCACATTCTGTTGACCAACTCATTCTCAGGCAGGTGATTCCTTCCTTATCCGCCAACTACCATGAAATACCACGAGACGCTCCAAGTTACAATCGGTGCATTGGCCGGGAATCGAACCCAGGTCAACTGGGAGCGGTTTCCCTTCCATTGAGCTTTTGTAGCAAGGCAGATAACAGTTGCTTGCAAAATCACGGGCAGTCTCTGCTTTTCCACTGAATGTGGAAGCCTGGCTCTTTCCTTCATCAAGAAGACAAGAGTAATGATGCGCTTGACTCGAGGTTGCGACTTGTAATTCCCCACCTCCAAGCGGGAAAACGCAAAGCAAACGTACCCTCAACCTGAAATTGCCATTCCTCAACCGTGGGAAGTCTTCTCATCTCCCGGTTCCTTCCCTGTTCATCGAGTGACGTCGAGCCGGCATGACGGATTCAGAACTCACAAAGTGGCACTTACCTCGGTGGTTATTTGCTTTAGATCAGGGTTGTCCAGTCTTCTCCAGAATGGGCCAGTGTGGTTGCAGGTTGTCATTCTAACCAAGCAGAAGCCACACTTTAGTCTATTGAAAGCCAAGATCAGCGGAGCCAACAATTGGAATCAGGTGTGGCTCCTGCTAGATTGGAACCAAAAGCTGAAGATTGGACAACGCTGCTTAAGACCAATCAGCATATAGACATATTTGCTTATAAAATATAAAACATTGACTATATAGATGGCTGATCGCGGAAAATGTACACCTCTCATCACAGTTTGCATGCTAGCTTGTCGCTAACAAGAGACAGACACGGAGAGACCGCATGTTCTCACCTTTTCGCCCCTGTTCACGGGTCAAACGTGCCCTGTTGCATAATGACGTGTTTACAAACAGCAAAGAGAGCACTAAGAACTCAAGTGGAAGCAGAAAGAGTCGTAGGAGGCCTGCAGAGAAGCCCATGGCACATTCTGTTTGACCAACTCATTCTCAGGCAGGTGATTCCTTCCTTATCCGCCAACTACCATGAAATACCACGAGACGCTCCAAGTTACAATCGGTGCATTGGCCGGGAATCGAACCCAGGTCAACTGGGAGGCGGTTTCCCTTCCATTGAGCTTTTGTAGCAAGGCAGATAACAGTTGCTTGCAAAATCACGGGCAGTCTCTGCTTTTCCACTGAATGTGGAAGCCTGGCTCTTTCCTTCATCAAGAAGACAAGAGTAATGATGCGCTTGACTCGAGGTTGCGACTTGTAATTCCCCACCTCCAAGCGGGAAAACGCAAAGCAAACGTAACCCTCAACCTGAAATTGCCATTCCTCAACCGTGGGAAGTCTTCTCATCTCCCGGTTCCTTCCCTGTTCATCGAGTGACGTCGAGCCGGCATGACGGATTCAGAACTCACAAAGTGGCACTTACCTCGGTGGTTATTTGCTTTAGATCAGGGTTGTCCAGTCTTCTCCAGAATGGGCCAGTGTGGTTGCAGGTTGTCATTCTAAACCAAGCAGAAGCCACACTTTAGTCTATTGAAAGCCAAGATCAGCGGAGCCAACAATTGGAATCAGGTGTGGCTCCTGCTAGATTGGAACCAAAAGCTGAAGATTGGACAACGCTGCTTAAGACCAATCAGCATATAGACATATTTGCTTATTAAATATAAAACATTGACTATATAGATGGCTGATCGCGGAAATGGACACCTCTCATCACAGTTTGCATGCTAGCTTGTCGCTAACAAGAGACAGACACGGAGAGACCGCATGTTCTCACCTTTTCGCCCCTGTTCACGGGTCAAACGTGCCCTGTTGCATAATGACGTGTTTACAAACAGCAAAGAGAGCACTAAGAACTCAAGTGGGAAGCAGAAAGAGTCGTAGGAGGCCTGCAGAGAAGCCCATGGCACATTCTGTTGACCAACTCATTCTCAGGCAGGTGATTCCTTCCTTATCCGCCAACTACCATGAAATACCACGAGACGCTCCAAGTTACAATCGGTGCATTGGCCGGGAATCGAACCCAGGTCAACTGGAGCGGTTTCCCTTCCATTGAGCTTTTGTAGCAAGGCAGATAACAGTTGCTTGCAAAATCACGGGCAGTCTCTGCTTTTCCACTGAATGTGGAAGCCTGGCTCTTTCCTTCATCAAGAAGACAAGAGTAATGATGCGCTTGACTCGAGGTTGCGACTTGTAATTCCCCACCTCCAAGCGGGGAAAACGCAAAGCAACGTACCCTCAACCTGAAATTGCCATTCCTCAACCGTGGGAAGTCTTCTCATCTCCCGGTTCCTTCCCTGTTCATCGAGTGACGTCGAGCCGGCATGACGGATTCAGAACTCACAAAGTGGCACTTACCTCGGTGGTTATTTGCTTTAGATCAGGGTTGTCCAGTCTTCTCCAGAATGGGCCAGTGTGGTTGCAGGTTGTCATTCTAACCAAGCAGAAGCCACACTTTAGTCTATTGAAAGCCAAGATCAGCGGAAGCCAACAATTGGAATCAGGTGTGGCTCCTGCTAGATTGGAACCAAAAGCTGAAGATTGGACAACGCTGCTTAAGACCAATCAGCATATAGACATATTTTGCTTATAAAATATAAACATTGACTATATAGATGGCTGATGGCGGAAAATGTACACCTCTCATCACAGTTTTGCATGCTAGCTTGTCGCTAACAAGAGACAGACACGGAGAGACCGCATGTTCTCACCTTTTCGCCCCTGTTCACGGGTCAAACGTGCCCTGTTGCATAATGACGTGTTTACAAACAGCAAAGAGAGCACTAAGAACTCAAGTGGGAAGCAGAAAGAGTCGTAGGAGGGCCTGCAGAGAAGCCCATGGCACATTCTGTTGACCAACTCATTCTCAGGCAGGTGATTCCTTCCTTATCCGCCAACTACCATGAAATACCACGAGACGCTCCAAGTTACAATCGGTGCATTGGCCGGGAATCGAACCCAGGTCAACTGGGAGCGGTTTCCCTTCCATTGAGCTTTTGTAGCAAGGCAGATAACAGTTGCTTGCAAAATCACGGGCAGTCTCTGCTTTTCCACTGAATGTGGAAGCCTGGCTCTTTCCTTCATCAAGAAGACAAGAGTAATGATGCGCTTGACTCGAGGTTGCGACTTGTAATTCCCCACCCCCAAGCGGGAAAACGCAAAGCAAACGTACCCTCAACCTGAAATTGCCATTCCTCAACCGTGGAAGTCTTCTCATCTCCGGGTTTCCTTCCCTGTTCATCGAGTGACGTCGAGCCGGCATGACGGATTCAGAACTCACAAAGTGGCACTTACCTCGGTGGTTATTTGCTTTAGATCAGGGTTGTCCAGTCTTCTCCAGAATGGGCCAGTGTGGTTGCAGGTTGTCATTCTAACCAAGCAGAAGCCACACTTTAGTCTATTGAAAGCCAAGATCAGCGGAGCCAACAATTGGAATCAGGTGTGGCTCCTGCTAGATTGGAACCAAAAGCTGAAGATTGGACAACGCTTGCTTAAGACCAATCAGCATATAGACATATTTGCTTATAAAATATAAACATTGACTATATAGATGGCTGATGGCGGAAAATGTACACCTCTCATCACAGTTTGCATGCTAGCTTGTCGCTAACAAGAGACAGACACGGAGAGACCGCATGTTTCTCACCTTTTCGCCCCTGTTCACGGGTCAAACGTGCCCTGTTGCATAATGACGTGTTTACAAACAGCAAAGAGAGCACTAAGAACTCAAGTGGGAAGCAGAAAGAGTCGTAGGAGGCCTGCAGAGAAGCCCATGGCACATTCTGTTGACCAACTCATTCTCAGGCAGGTGATTCCTTCCTTATCCGCCAACTACCATGAAATACCACGAGACGCTCCAAGTTACAATCGGTGCATTGGCCGGGAATCGAACCCAGGTCAACTGGGAGCGGTTTCCCTTCCATTGAGCTTTTTGTAGCAAGGCAGATAACAGTTGCTTGCAAAATCACGGGCAGTCTCTGCTTTTCCACTGAATGTGGAAGCCTGGCTCTTTCCTTCATCAAGAAGACAAGAGTAATGATGCGCTTGACTCGAGGTTGCGACTTGTAATTCCCCACCTCCAAGCGGGAAAACGCAAAGCAAAACGTACCCTCAACCTGAAATTGCCATTCCTCAACCGTGGGAAGTCTTCTCATCTCCCGGTTCCTTCCCTGTTCATCGAGTGACGTCGAGCCGGCATGACGGATTCAGAACTCACAAAGTGGCACTTACCTCGGTGGTTATTTGCTTTAGATCAGGGTTGTCCAGTCTTCTCCAGAATGGGCCAGTGTGGTTGCAGGTTGTCATTCTAACCAAGCAGAAGCCACACTTTAGTCTATTGAAAGCCAAGATCAGCGGAGCCAACAATTGGAATCAGGTGTGGCTCCTGCTAGATTGGAACCAAAAGCTGAAGATTGGACAACGCTGCTTAAGACCAATCAGCATATAGACATATTTGCTTATAAAATATAAAACATTGACTATATAGATGGCTGATGGCGGAAAATGTACACCTCTCATCACAGTTTGCATGCTAGCTTGTCGCTAACAAGAGACAGACACGGAGAGACCGCATGTTCTCACCTTTTCGCCCCTGTTCACGGGTCAAACGTGCCCTGTTGCATAATGACGTGTTTACAAACAGCAAAGAGAGCACTAAGAACTCAAGTGGGAAGCAGAAAGAGTCGTAGGAGGCCTGCAGAGAAGCCCATGGCACATTCTGTTGACCAACTCATTCTCAGGCAGGTGATTCCTTCCTTATCCGCCAACTACCATGAAATACCACGAGACGCTCCAAGTTACAATCGGTGCATTGGCCGGGAATCGAACCCAGGTCAACTGGGAGCGGTTTCCCTTCCATTGAGCTTTTGTAGCAAGGCAGATAACAGTTGCTTGCAAAATCACGGGCAGTCTCTGCTTTTCCACTGAATGTGGAAGCCTGGCTCTTTCCTTCATCAAGAAGACAAGAGTAATGATGCGCTTGACTCGAGGTTGCGACTTGTAATTCCCCACCTCCAAGCGGGAAAACGCAAAGCAAACGTACCCTCAACCTGAAATTGCCATTCCTCAACCGTGGGAAGTCTTCTCATCTCCCGGTTCCTTCCCTGTTCATCGAGTGACGTCGAGCCGGCATGACGGATTCAGAACTCACAAAGTGGCACTTACCTCGGTGGTTATTTGCTTTAGATCAGGGTTGTCCAGTCTTCTCCAGAATGGGCCAGTGTGGTTGCAGGTTGTCATTCTAACCAAGCAGAAGCCACACTTTAGTCTATTGAAAGCCAAGATCAGCGGAGCCAACAATTGGAATCAGGTGTGGCTCCTGCTAGATTGGAACCAAAAGCTGAAGATTGGACAACGCTGCTTAAGACCAATCAGCATATAGACATATTTGCTTATTAAATATAAAACATTGACTATATAGATGGCTGATCGCGGAAAATGGACACCTCTCATCACAGTTTGCATGCTAGCTTGTCGCTAACAAGAGACAGACACGGAGAGACCGCATGTTCTCACCTTTTCGCCCCTGTTCACGGGTCAAACGTGCCCTGTTGCATAATGACGTGTTTACAAACAGCAAAGAGAGCACTAAGAACTCAAGTGGGAAGCAGAAAGAGTCGTAGGAGGCCTGCAGAGAAGCCTATGGCACATTCTGTTGACCAACTCATTCTCAGGTAGGTGATTCCTTCCTTTGTGCCAACTACCATAAAGTACCTGGAGAAGCTCCAAGCCGTGGACGGGCCAAGAATTGGAGCCGGGTCAACTGCTTGGACTGGAGCTATGCTCACCACTATACCACCAATGCCACGCTGCACCATTCAGCTCTGGTGAACAAAGTGTACGTATGTGCACCACCAAAGTGCCACCGCACCGTGGTTTCTGTAGTGTAGTGGTTATCACGTTTGCCTCACACGCAAAAGGTCCCTGGTTCGAGACCGGGCAGAAACAAGCTAGAAATTCTGAACTTTGCTTTAATGACTGAGCGGTTGTCATCACTGTAGGATCAGGTCCTCTAGGAACAGCCAGAAAGCGAGACCTCCTTTACAGAGGAGATTTCCTTCTTTTGTAGCAAAGCAGTTAATATTTGCTTACCAAATGAAAGGGAGTCTCTGGTTTTCCCCAGAAAGTGGAAGCCTGGCTCTTTCGTTGCTCAAACAAGACTCTGTGCGTGACTGGAAAATTTTCCGTAAAGTACTGCTCGCCGAGTTCACCTCGAGAGGTCTGCAAGAGGTCTGCGGCCGAAAAAGGCTGGGAGCGGTTTTCCCTTCCATTGAGCTTTTGTAGCAAGGCAGATAACAGTTGCTTGCAAAATCACGGGCAGTCTCTGCTTTTCCACTGAATGTGGAAGCCTGGCTCTTTCCTTCATCAAGAAGACAAGAGTAATGATGCGCTTGACTCGAGGTTGCGACTTGTAATTCCCCACCTCCAAGCGGGAAAACGCAAAGCAAACGTACCCTCAACCTGAAATTGCCATTCCTCAACCGTGGGAAGTCTTCTCATCTCCCGGTTCCTTCCCTGTTCATCGAGTGACGTCGAGCCGGCATGACGGATTCAGAACTCACAAAGTGGCACTTACCTCGGTGGTTATTTGCTTTAGATCAGGGTTGTCCAGTCTTCTCCAGAATGGGCCAGTGTGGTTGCAGGTTGTCATTCTAACCAAGCAGAAGCCACACTTTAGTCTATTGAAAGCCAAGATCAGCGGAGCCAACAATTGGAATCAGGTGTGGCTCCTGCTAGATTGGAACCAAAAGCTGAAGATTGGACAACGCTGCTTAAGACCAATCAGCATATAGACATATTTGCTTATAAAATATAAAACATTGACTATATAGATGGCTGATGGCGGAAAATGTACACCTCTCATCACAGTTTGCATGCTAGCTTGTCGCTAACAAGAGACAGACACGGAGAGACCGCATGTTCTCACCTTTTCGCCCCTGTTCACGGGTCAAACGTGCCCTGTTGCATAATGACGTGTTTACAAACAGCAAAGAGAGCACTAAGAACTCAAGTGGGAAGCAGAAAGAGTCGTAGGAGGCCTGCAGAGAAGCCCATGGCACATTCTGTTGACCAACTCATTCTCAGGCAGGTGATTCCTTCCTTATCCGCCAACTACCATGAAATACCACGAGACGCTCCAAGTTACAATCGGTGCATTGGCCGGGAATCGAACCCAGGTCAACTGGGAGCGGTTTCCCTTCCATTGAGCTTTTGTAGCAAGGCAGATAACAGTTGCTTGCAAAATCACGGGCAGTCTCTGCTTTTCCACTGAATGTGGAAGCCTGGCTCTTTCCTTCATCAAGAAGACAAGAGTAATGATGCGCTTGACTCGAGGTTGCGACTTGTAATTCCCCACCTCCAAGCGGGAAAACGCAAAGCAAACGTACCCTCAACCTGAAATTGCCATTCCTCAACCGTGGGAAGTCTTCTCATCTCCCGGTTCCTTCCCTGTTCATCGAGTGACGTCGAGCCGGCATGACGGATTCAGAACTCACAAAGTGGCACTTACCTCGGTGGTTATTTGCTTTAGATCAGGGTTGTCCAGTCTTCTCCAGAATGGGCCAGTGTGGTTGCAGGTTGTCATTCTAACCAAGCAGAAGCCACACTTTAGTCTATTGAAAGCCAAGATCAGCGGAGCCAACAATTGGAATCAGGTGTGGCTCCTGCTAGATTGGAACCAAAAGCTGAAGATTGGACAACGCTGCTTAAGACCAATCAGCATATAGACATATTTGCTTATTAAATATAAAACATTGACTATATAGATGGCTGATCGCGGAAAATGGACACCTCTCATCACAGTTTGCATGCTAGCTTGTCGCTAACAAGAGACAGACACGGAGAGACCGCATGTTCTCACCTTTTCGCCCCTGTTCACGGGTCAAACGTGCCCTGTTGCATAATGACGTGTTTACAAACAGCAAAGAGAGCACTAAGAACTCAAGTGGGAAGCAGAAAGAGTCGTAGGAGGCCTGCAGAGAAGCCTATGGCACATTCTGTTGACCAACTCATTCTCAGGTAGGTGATTCCTTCCTTTTGTGCCAACTACCATAAAGTACCTGGAGAAGCTCCAAGCCGTGGACGGGCCAAGAATTGGAGCCGGGTCAACTGCTTGGACTGGAGCTATGCTCACCACTATACCACCAATGCCACGCTGCACCATTCAGCTCTGGTGAACAAAGTGTACGTATGTGCACCACCAAAGTGCCACCGCACCGTGGTTTCTGTAGTGTAGTGGTTATCACGTTTGCCTCACACGCAAAAGGTCCCTGGTTCGAGACCGGGCAGAAACAAGCTAGAAATTCTGAACTTTGCTTTAATGACTGAGCGGTTTGTCATCACTGTAGGATCAGGTCCTCTAGGAACAGCCAGAAAGCGAGACCTCCTTTACAGAGGAGATTTCCTTCTTTTGTAGCAAAGCAGTTAATATTTGCTTACCAAATGAAAGGGAGTCTCTGGTTTTCCCCAGAAAGTGGAAGCCTGGCTCTTTCGTTGCTCAACAAGACTCTGTGCGTGACTGGAAAATTTTCCGTAAAGTACTGCTCGCCGAGTTCACCTCGAGAGGTCTGCAAGAGGTCTGCGGCCGAAAAAGGCTGGGAGCGGTTTCCCTTCCATTGAGCTTTTGTAGCAAGGCAGATAACAGTTGCTTGCAAAATCACGGGCAGTCTCTGCTTTTCCACTGAATGTGGAAGCCTGGCTCTTTCCTTCATCAAGAAGACAAGAGTAATGATGCGCTTGACTCGAGGTTGCGACTTGTAATTCCCCACCTCCAAGCGGGAAAACGCAAAGCAAACGTACCCTCAACCTGAAATTGCCATTCCTCAACCGTGGGAAGTCTTCTCATCTCCCGGTTCCTTCCCTGTTCATCGAGTGACGTCGAGCCGGCATGACGGATTCAGAACTCACAAAGTGGCACTTACCTCGGTGGTTATTTGCTTTAGATCAGGGTTGTCCAGTCTTCTCCAGAATGGGCCAGTGTGGTTGCAGGTTGTCATTCTAACCAAGCAGAAGCCACACTTTAGTCTATTGAAAGGCAAGATCAGCGGAGCCAACAATTGGAATCAGGTGTGGCTCCTGCTAGATTGGAACCAAAAGCTGAAGATTGGACAACGCTGCTTAAGACCAATCAGCATATAGACATATTTGCTTATAAAATATAAAACATTGACTATATAGATGGCTGATCGCGGAAAATGTACACCTCTCATCACAGTTTGCATGCTAGCTTGTCGCTAACAAGAGACAGACACGGAGAGACCGCATGTTCTCACCTTTTCGCCCCTGTTCACGGGTCAAACGTGCCCTGTTGCATAATGACGTGTTTACAAACAGCAAAGAGAGCACTAAGAACTCAAGTGGGAAGCAGAAAGAGTCGTAGGAGGCCTGCAGAGAAGCCCATGGCACATTCTGTTGACCAACTCATTCTCAGGCAGGTGATTCCTTCCTTATCCGCCAACTACCATGAAATACCACGAGACGCTCCAAGTTACAATCGGTGCATTGGCCGGGAATCGAACCCAGGTCAACTGGGAGCGGTTTCCCTTCCATTGAGCTTTTGTAGCAAGGCAGATAACAGTTGCTTGCAAAATCACGGGCAGTCTCTGCTTTTCCACTGAATGTGGAAGCCTGGCTCTTTCCTTCATCAAGAAGACAAGAGTAATGATGCGCTTGACTCGAGGTTGCGACTTGTAATTCCCCACCTCCAAGCGGGAAAACGCAAAGCAAACGTACCCTCAACCTGAAATTGCCATTCCTCAACCGTGGGAAGTCTTCTCATCTCCCGGTTCCTTCCCTGTTCATCGAGTGACGTCGAGCCGGCATGACGGATTCAGAACTCACAAAGTGGCACTTACCTCGGTGGTTATTTGCTTTAGATCAGGGTTGTCCAGTCTTCTCCAGAATGGGCCAGTGTGGTTGCAGGTTGTCATTCTAACCAAGCAGAAGCCACACTTTAGTCTATTGAAAGCCAAGATCAGCGGAGCCAACAATTGGAATCAGGTGTGGCTCCTGCTAGATTGGAACCAAAAGCTGAAGATTGGACAACGCTGCTTAAGACCAATCAGCATATAGACATATTTGCTTATAAAATATAAAACATTGACTATATAGATGGCTGATGGCGGAAAATGTACACCTCTCATCACAGTTTGCATGCTAGCTTGTCGCTAACAAGAGACAGACACGGAGAGACCGCATGTTCTCACCTTTTCGCCCCTGTTCACGGGTCAAACGTGCCCTGTTGCATAATGACGTGTTTACAAACAGCAAAGAGAGCACTAAGAACTCAAGTGGGAAGCAGAAAGAGTCGTAGGAGGCCTGCAGAGAAGCCCATGGCACATTCTGTTGACCAACTCATTCTCAGGCAGGTGATTCCTTCCTTATCCGCCAACTACCATGAAATACCACGAGACGCTCCAAGTTACAATCGGTGCATTGGCCGGGAATCGAACCCAGGTCAACTGGGAGCGGTTTCCCTTCCATTGAGCTTTTGTAGCAAGGCAGATAACAGTTGCTTGCAAAATCACGGGCAGTCTCTGCTTTTCCACTGAATGTGGAAGCCTGGCTCTTTCCTTCATCAAGAAGACAAGAGTAATGATGCGCTTGACTCGAGGTTGCGACTTGTAATTCCCCACCTCCAAGCGGGAAAACGCAAAGCAAACGTACCCTCAACCTGAAATTGCCATTCCTCAACCGTGGGAAGTCTTCTCATCTCCCGGTTCCTTCCCTGTTCATCGAGTGACGTCGAGCCGGCATGACGGATTCAGAACTCACAAAGTGGCACTTACCTCGGTGGTTATTTGCTTTAGATCAGGGTTGTCCAGTCTTCTCCAGAATGGGCCAGTGTGGTTGCAGGTTGTCATTCTAACCAAGCAGAAGCCACACTTTAGTCTATTGAAAGCCAAGATCAGCGGAGCCAACAATTGGAATCAGGTGTGGCTCCTGCTAGATTGGAACCAAAAGCTGAAGATTGGACAACGCTGCTTAAGACCAATCAGCATATAGACATATTTGCTTATTAAATATAAAACATTGACTATATAGATGGCTGATCGCGGAAAATGGACACCTCTCATCACAGTTTGCATGCTAGCTTGTCGCTAACAAGAGACAGACACGGAGAGACCGCATGTTCTCACCTTTTCGCCCCTGTTCACGGGTCAAACGTGCCCTGTTGCATAATGACGTGTTTACAAACAGCAAAGAGAGCACTAAGAACTCAAGTGGGAAGCAGAAAGAGTCGTAGGAGGCCTGCAGAGAAGCCTATGGCACATTCTGTTGACCAACTCATTCTCAGGTAGGTGATTCCTTCCTTTTGTGCCAACTACCATAAAGTACCTGGAGAAGCTCCAAGCCGTGGACGGGCCAAGAATTGGAGCCGGGTCAACTGCTTGGACTGGAGCTATGCTCACCACTATACCACCAATGCCACGCTGCACCATTCAGCTCTGGTGAACAAAGTGTACGTATGTGCACCACCAAAGTGCCACCGCACCGTGGTTTCTGTAGTGTAGTGGTTATCACGTTTGCCTCACACGCAAAAGGTCCCTGGTTCGAGACCGGGCAGAAACAAGCTAGAAATTCTGAACTTTGCTTTAATGACTGAGCGGTTGTCATCACTGTAGGATCAGGTCCTCTAGGAACAGCCAGAAAGCGAGACCTCCTTTACAGAGGAGATTTCCTTCTTTTGTAGCAAAGCAGTTAATATTTGCTTACCAAATGAAAGGGAGTCTCTGGTTTTCCCCAGAAAGTGGAAGCCTGGCTCTTTCGTTGCTCAACAAGACTCTGTGCGTGACTGGAAAATTTTCCGTAAAGTACTGCTCGCCGAGTTCACCTCGAGAGGTCTGCAAGAGGTCTGCGGCCGAAAAAGGCTGGGAGCGGTTTCCCTTCCATTGAGCTTTTGTAGCAAGGCAGATAACAGTTGCTTGCAAAATCACGGGCAGTCTCTGCTTTTCCACTGAATGTGGAAGCCTGGCTCTTTCCTTCATCAAGAAGACAAGAGTAATGATGCGCTTGACTCGAGGTTGCGACTTGTAATTCCCCACCTCCAAGCGGGAAAACGCAAAGCAAACGTACCCTCAACCTGAAATTGCCATTCCTCAACCGTGGGAAGTCTTCTCATCTCCCGGTTCCTTCCCTGTTCATCGAGTGACGTCGAGCCGGCATGACGGATTCAGAACTCACAAAGTGGCACTTACCTCGGTGGTTATTTGCTTTAGATCAGGGTTGTCCAGTCTTCTCCAGAATGGGCCAGTGTGGTTGCAGGTTGTCATTCTAACCAAGCAGAAGCCACACTTTAGTCTATTGAAAGCCAAGATCAGCGGAGCCAACAATTGGAATCAGGTGTGGCTCCTGCTAGATTGGAATCAAAAGCTGAAGATTGGACAACGCTGCTTAAGACCAATCAGCATATAGACATATTTGCTTATAAAATATAAAACATTGACTATATAGATGGCTGATCGCGGAAAATGTACACCTCTCATCACAGTTTGCATGCTAGCTTGTCGCTAACAAGAGACAGACACGGAGAGACCGCATGTTCTCACCTTTTCGCCCCTGTTCACGGGTCAAACGTGCCCTGTTGCATAATGACGTGTTTACAAACAGCAAAGAGAGCACTAAGAACTCAAGTGGGAAGCAGAAAGAGTCGTAGGAGGCCTGCAGAGAAGCCCATGGCACATTCTGTTGACCAACTCATTCTCAGGCAGGTGATTCCTTCCTTATCCGCCAACTACCATGAAATACCACGAGACGCTCCAAGTTACAATCGGTGCATTGGCCGGGAATCGAACCCAGGTCAACTGGGAGCGGTTTCCCTTCCATTGAGCTTTTGTAGCAAGGCAGATAACAGTTGCTTGCAAAATCACGGGCAGTCTCTGCTTTTCCACTGAATGTGGAAGCCTGGCTCTTTCCTTCATCAAGAAGACAAGAGTAATGATGCGCTTGACTCGAGGTTGCGACTTGTAATTCCCCACCTCCAAGCGGGAAAACGCAAAGCAAACGTACCCTCAACCTGAAATTGCCATTCCTCAACCGTGGGAAGTCTTCTCATCTCCCGGTTCCTTCCCTGTTCATCGAGTGACGTCGAGCCGGCATGACGGATTCAGAACTCACAAAGTGGCACTTACCTCGGTGGTTATTTGCTTTAGATCAGGGTTGTCCAGTCTTCTCCAGAATGGGCCAGTGTGGTTGCAGGTTGTCATTCTAACCAAGCAGAAGCCACACTTTAGTCTATTGAAAGCCAAGATCAGCGGAGCCAACAATTGGAATCAGGTGTGGCTCCTGCTAGATTGGAACCAAAAGCTGAAGATTGGACAACGCTGCTTAAGACCAATCAGCATATAGACATATTTGCTTATAAAATATAAAACATTGACTATATAGATGGCTGATCGCGGAAAATGTACACCTCTCATCACAGTTTGCATGCTAGCTTGTCGCTAACAAGAGACAGACACGGAGAGACCGCATGTTCTCACCTTTTCGCCCCTGTTCACGGGTCAAACGTGCCCTGTTGCATAATGACGTGTTTACAAACAGCAAAGAGAGCACTAAGAACTCAAGTGGGAAGCAGAAAGAGTCGTAGGAGGCCTGCAGAGAAGCCCATGGCACATTCTGTTGACCAACTCATTCTCAGGCAGGTGATTCCTTCCTTATCCGCCAACTACCATGAAATACCACGAGACGCTCCAAGTTACAATCGGTGCATTGGCCGGGAATCGAACCCAGGTCAACTGGGAGCGGTTTCCCTTCCATTGAGCTTTTGTAGCAAGGCAGATAACAGTTGCTTGCAAAATCACGGGCAGTCTCTGCTTTTCCACTGAATGTGGAAGCCTGGCTCTTTCCTTCATCAAGAAGACAAGAGTAATGATGCGCTTGACTCGAGGTTGCGACTTGTAATTCCCCACCTCCAAGCGGGAAAACGCAAAGCAAACGTACCCTCAACCTGAAATTGCCATTCCTCAACCGTGGGAAGTCTTCTCATCTCCCGGTTCCTTCCCTGTTCATCGAGTGACGTCGAGCCGGCATGACGGATTCAGAACTCACAAAGTGGCACTTACCTCGGTGGTTATTTGCTTTAGATCAGGGTTGTCCAGTCTTCTCCAGAATGGGCCAGTGTGGTTGCAGGTTGTCATTCTAACCAAGCAGAAGCCACACTTTAGTCTATTGAAAGCCAAGATCAGCGGAGCCAACAATTGGAATCAGGTGTGGCTCCTGCTAGATTGGAACCAAAAGCTGAAGATTGGACAACGCTGCTTAAGACCAATCAGCATATAGACATATTTGCTTATTAAATATAAAACATTGACTATATAGATGGCTGATCGCGGAAAATGGACACCTCTCATCACAGTTTGCATGCTAGCTTGTCGCTAACAAGAGACAGACACGGAGAGACCGCATGTTCTCACCTTTTCGCCCCTGTTCACGGGTCAAACGTGCCCTGTTGCATAATGACGTGTTTACAAACAGCAAAGAGAGCACTAAGAACTCAAGTGGGAAGCAGAAAGAGTCGTAGGAGGCCTGCAGAGAAGCCTATGGCACATTCTGTTGACCAACTCATTCTCAGGTAGGTGATTCCTTCCTTTTGTGCCAACTACCATAAAGTACCTGGAGAAGCTCCAAGCCGTGGACGGGCCAAGAATTGGAGCCGGGTCAACTGCTTGGACTGGAGCTATGCTCACCACTATACCACCAATGCCACGCTGCACCATTCAGCTCTGGTGAACAAAGTGTACGTATGTGCACCACCAAAGTGCCACCGCACCGTGGTTTCTGTAGTGTAGTGGTTATCACGTTTGCCTCACACGCAAAAGGTCCCTGGTTCGAGACCGGGCAGAAACAAGCTAGAAATTCTGAACTTTGCTTTAATGACTGAGCGGTTGTCATCACTGTAGGATCAGGTCCTCTAGGAACAGCCAGAAAGCGAGACCTCCTTTACAGAGGAGATTTCCTTCTTTTGTAGCAAAGCAGTTAATATTTGCTTACCAAATGAAAGGGAGTCTCTGGTTTTCCCCAGAAAGTGGAAGCCTGGCTCTTTCGTTGCTCAACAAGACTCTGTGCGTGACTGGAAAATTTTCCGTAAAGTACTGCTCGCCGAGTTCACCTCGAGAGGTCTGCAAGAGGTCTGCGGCCGAAAAAGGCTGGGAGCGGTTTCCCTTCCATTGAGCTTTTGTAGCAAGGCAGATAACAGTTGCTTGCAAAATCACGGGCAGTCTCTGCTTTTCCACTGAATGTGGAAGCCTGGCTCTTTCCTTCATCAAGAAGACAAGAGTAATGATGCGCTTGACTCGAGGTTGCGACTTGTAATTCCCCACCTCCAAGCGGGAAAACGCAAAGCAAACGTACCCTCAACCTGAAATTGCCATTCCTCAACCGTGGGAAGTCTTCTCATCTCCCGGTTCCTTCCCTGTTCATCGAGTGACGTCGAGCCGGCATGACGGATTCAGAACTCACAAAGTGGCACTTACCTCGGTGGTTATTTGCTTTAGATCAGGGTTGTCCAGTCTTCTCCAGAATGGGCCAGTGTGGTTGCAGGTTGTCATTCTAACCAAGCAGAAGCCACACTTTAGTCTATTGAAAGCCAAGATCAGCGGAGCCAACAATTGGAATCAGGTGTGGCTCCTGCTAGATTGGAATCAAAAGCTGAAGATTGGACAACGCTGCTTAAGACCAATCAGCATATAGACATATTTGCTTATAAAATATAAAACATTGACTATATAGATGGCTGATCGCGGAAAATGTACACCTCTCATCACAGTTTGCATGCTAGCTTGTCGCTAACAAGAGACAGACACGGAGAGACCGCATGTTCTCACCTTTTCGCCCCTGTTCACGGGTCAAACGTGCCCTGTTGCATAATGACGTGTTTACAAACAGCAAAGAGAGCACTAAGAACTCAAGTGGGAAGCAGAAAGAGTCGTAGGAGGCCTGCAGAGAAGCCCATGGCACATTCTGTTGACCAACTCATTCTCAGGCAGGTGATTCCTTCCTTATCCGCCAACTACCATGAAATACCACGAGACGCTCCAAGTTACAATCGGTGCATTGGCCGGGAATCGAACCCAGGTCAACTGGGAGCGGTTTCCCTTCCATTGAGCTTTTGTAGCAAGGCAGATAACAGTTGCTTGCAAAATCACGGGCAGTCTCTGCTTTTCCACTGAATGTGGAAGCCTGGCTCTTTCCTTCATCAAGAAGACAAGAGTAATGATGCGCTTGACTCGAGGTTGCGACTTGTAATTCCCCACCTCCAAGCGGGAAAACGCAAAGCAAACGTACCCTCAACCTGAAATTGCCATTCCTCAACCGTGGGAAGTCTTCTCATCTCCCGGTTCCTTCCCTGTTCATCGAGTGACGTCGAGCCGGCATGACGGATTCAGAACTCACAAAGTGGCACTTACCTCGGTGGTTATTTGCTTTAGATCAGGGTTGTCCAGTCTTCTCCAGAATGGGCCAGTGTGGTTGCAGGTTGTCATTCTAACCAAGCAGAAGCCACACTTTAGTCTATTGAAAGCCAAGATCAGCGGAGCCAACAATTGGAATCAGGTGTGGCTCCTGCTAGATTGGAACCAAAAGCTGAAGATTGGACAACGCTGCTTAAGACCAATCAGCATATAGACATATTTGCTTATAAAATATAAAACATTGACTATATAGATGGCTGATCGCGGAAAATGTACACCTCTCATCACAGTTTGCATGCTAGCTTGTCGCTAACAAGAGACAGACACGGAGAGACCGCATGTTCTCACCTTTTCGCCCCTGTTCACGGGTCAACGTGCCCTGTTGCATAATGACGTGTTTACAAACAGCAAAGAGAGCACTAAGAACTCAAGTGGGAAGCAGAAAGAGTCGTAGGAGGCCTGCAGAGAAGCCCATGGCACATTCTGTTGACCAACTCATTCTCAGGCAGGTGATTCCTTCCTTATCCGCCAACTACCATGAAATACCACGAGACGCTCCAAGTTACAATCGGTGCATTGGCCGGGAATCGAACCCAGGTCAACTGGGAGCGGTTTCCCTTCCATTGAGCTTTTGTAGCAAGGCAGATAACAGTTGCTTGCAAAATCACGGGCAGTCTCTGCTTTTCCACTGAATGTGGAAGCCTGGCTCTTTCCTTCATCAAGAAGACAAGAGTAATGATGCGCTTGACTCGAGGTTGCGACTTGTAATTCCCCACCTCCAAGCGGGAAAACGCAAAGCAAACGTACCCTCAACCTGAAATTGCCATTCCTCAACCGTGGGAAGTCTTCTCATCTCCCGGTTCCTTCCCTGTTCATCGAGTGACGTCGAGCCGGCATGACGGATTCAGAACTCACAAAGTGGCACTTACCTCGGTGGTTATTTGCTTTAGATCAGGGTTGTCCAGTCTTCTCCAGAATGGGCCAGTGTGGTTGCAGGTTGTCATTCTAACCAAGCAGAAGCCACACTTTAGTCTATTGAAAGCCAAGATCAGCGGAGCCAACAATTGGAATCAGGTGTGGCTCCTGCTAGATTGGAACCAAAAGCTGAAGATTGGACAACGCTGCTTAAGACCAATCAGCATATAGACATATTTGCTTATTAAATATAAAACATTGACTATATAGATGGCTGATCGCGGAAAATGGACACCTCTCATCACAGTTTGCATGCTAGCTTGTCGCTAACAAGAGACAGACACGGAGAGACCGCATGTTCTCACCTTTTCGCCCCTGTTCACGGGTCAAACGTGCCCTGTTGCATAATGACGTGTTTACAAACAGCAAAGAGAGCACTAAGAACTCAAGTGGGAAGCAGAAAGAGTCGTAGGAGGCCTGCAGAGAAGCCTATGGCACATTCTGTTGACCAACTCATTCTCAGGTAGGTGATTCCTTCCTTTTGTGCCAACTACCATAAAGTACCTGGAGAAGCTCCAAGCCGTGGACGGGCCAAGAATTGGAGCCGGGTCAACTGCTTGGACTGGAGCTATGCTCACCACTATACCACCAATGCCACGCTGCACCATTCAGCTCTGGTGAACAATGTGTACGTATGTGCACCACCAAAGTGCCACCGCACCGTGGTTTCTGTAGTGTAGTGGTTATCACGTTTGCCTCACACGCAAAAGGTCCCTGGTTCGAGACCGGGCAGAAACAAGCTAGAAATTCTGAACTTTGCTTTAATGACTGAGCGGTTGTCATCACTGTAGGATCAGGTCCTCTAGGAACAGCCAGAAAGCGAGACCTCCTTTACAGAGGAGATTTCCTTCTTTTGCAGCAAAGCAGTTAATATTTGCTTACCAAATGAAAGGGAGTCTCTGGTTTTCCCCAGAAAGTGGAAGCCTGGCTCTTTCGTTGCTCAACAAGACTCTGTGCGTGACTGGAAAATTTTCCGTAAAGTACTGCTCGCCGAGTTCACCTCGAGAGGTCTGCAAGAGGTCTGCGGCCGAAAAAGGCTGGGAGCGGTTTCCCTTCCATTGAGCTTTTGTAGCAAGGCAGATAACAGTTGCTTGCAAAATCACGGGCAGTCTCTGCTTTTCCACTGAATGTGGAAGCCTGGCTCTTTCCTTCATCAAGAAGACAAGAGTAATGATGCGCTTGACTCGAGGTTGCGACTTGTAATTCCCCACCCCCAAGCGGGAAAACGCAAAGCAAACGTACCCTCAACCTGAAATTGCCATTCCTCAACCGTGGGAAGTCTTCTCATCTCCGGGTTCCTTCCCTGTTCATCGAGTGACGTCGAGCCGGCATGACGGATTCAGAACTCACAAAGTGGCACTTACCTCAGTGGTTATTTGCTTTAGATCAGGGTTGTCCAGTCTTCTCCAGAATGGGCCAGTGTGGTTGCAGGTTGTCATTCTAACCAAGCAGAAGCCACACTTTAGTCTATTGAAAGCCAAGATCAGCGGAGCCAACAATTGGAATCAGGTGTGGCTCCTGCTAGATTGGAATCAAAAGCTGAAGATTGGACAACGCTGCTTAAGACCAATCAGCATATAGACATATTTGCTTATAAAATATAAAACATTGACTATATAGATGGCTGATCGCGGAAAATGTACACCTCTCATCACAGTTTGCATGCTAGCTTGTCGCTAACAAGAGACAGACACGGAGAGACCGCATGTTCTCACCTTTTCGCCCCTGTTCACGGGTCAAACGTGCCCTGTTGCATAATGACGTGTTTACAAACAGCAAAGAGAGCACTAAGAACTCAAGTGGGAAGCAGAAAGAGTCGTAGGAGGCCTGCAGAGAAGCCCATGGCACATTCTGTTGACCAACTCATTCTCAGGCAGGTGATTCCTTCCTTATCCGCCAACTACCATGAAATACCACGAGACGCTCCAAGTTACAATCGGTGCATTGGCCGGGAATCGAACCCAGGTCAACTGGGAGCGGTTTCCCTTCCATTGAGCTTTTGTAGCAAGGCAGATAACAGTTGCTTGCAAAATCACGGGCAGTCTCTGCTTTTCCACTGAATGTGGAAGCCTGGCTCTTTCCTTCATCAAGAAGACAAGAGTAATGATGCGCTTGACTCGAGGTTGCGACTTGTAATTCCCCACCTCCAAGCGGGAAAACGCAAAGCAAACGTACCCTCAACCTGAAATTGCCATTCCTCAACCGTGGGAAGTCTTCTCATCTCCCGGTTCCTTCCCTGTTCATCGAGTGACGTCGAGCCGGCATGACGGATTCAGAACTCACAAAGTGGCACTTACCTCGGTGGTTATTTGCTTTAGATCAGGGTTGTCCAGTCTTCTCCAGAATGGGCCAGTGTGGTTGCAGGTTGTCATTCTAACCAAGCAGAAGCCACACTTTAGTCTATTGAAAGCCAAGATCAGCGGAGCCAACAATTGGAATCAGGTGTGGCTCCTGCTAGATTGGAACCAAAAGCTGAAGATTGGACAACGCTGCTTAAGACCAATCAGCATATAGACATATTTGCTTATAAAATATAAAACATTGACTATATAGATGGCTGATCGCGGAAAATGTACACCTCTCATCACAGTTTGCATGCTAGCTTGTCGCTAACAAGAGACAGACACGGAGAGACCGCATGTTCTCACCTTTTCGCCCCTGTTCACGGGTCAAACGTGCCCTGTTGCATAATGACGTGTTTACAAACAGCAAAGAGAGCACTAAGAACTCAAGTGGGAAGCAGAAAGAGTCGTAGGAGGCCTGCAGAGAAGCCCATGGCACATTCTGTTGACCAACTCATTCTCAGGCAGGTGATTCCTTCCTTATCCGCCAACTACCATGAAATACCACGAGACGCTCCAAGTTACAATCGGTGCATTGGCCGGGAATCGAACCCAGGTCAACTGGGAGCGGTTTCCCTTCCATTGAGCTTTTGTAGCAAGGCAGATAACAGTTGCTTGCAAAATCACGGGCAGTCTCTGCTTTTCCACTGAATGTGGAAAGCCTGGCTCTTTCCTTCATCAAGAAGACAAGAGTAATGATGCGCTTGACTCGAGGTTGGCGACT
Organism: Ictalurus punctatus; assembly: GCF_001660625.3. Classification (NCBI taxonomy): domain Eukaryota; kingdom Metazoa; phylum Chordata; class Actinopteri; order Siluriformes; family Ictaluridae; genus Ictalurus; species Ictalurus punctatus. Next base: position 81,161 of record NW_026521110.1, read on the forward strand.
TGTAATTCCCCCACCTCCAAGCGGGTAAACGCAAAGCAAACGTACCCTCAAACCTGAAATTGCCAATTCCTCAACCGTGGGAAGTCTTCTCATCTCCCGGTTCCTTCCCTGTTCATCGAGTGACGTCGAGCCGGCAATGACGGATTCATAACTCACAAAGTAGGCACTTACCTCGGTGGTTTATTTGCTTTAGATCAGGGTTGTCCAGTCTTCTCCAGAATGGGCCAGTGTGGTTGCAGGTTGTCATTCTAACCAAGCAGAAGCACACACTTTAGTCTATTGAAAGCCAAGATTCAGCGGAGCCAACAATTGGAATCAGGTGTGGCTCCTGCTAGATTGGAACCAAAAGCTGAAGATTGGACCAACGCTGCTTAAGACCAATCAGCATATAGACATATTTGCTTATTAAAATATAAAACATTGACTATATAGATGGCTGATCGCGGAAAATGGACACCTCTCATCACAGTGTTGCATGCTAGCTTGTCGCTAACAAGAGACAGACCACGGAGAGGACCGCATGTTCTCACCTTTTCGCCTCCTGTTCACGGTGGTCAAACGTGCCCTGTTGCATAATGACGTGTTTACAAACAGCAAGAGAGCACTAAGAACTCAAGTGGGAAGCAGAAAGAGTCGTAGGAGGCCTGCAGAGAAGCCTATGGCACATTCTGTTGACCAACTCATTCTCAGGTAGGTGATTCCTTCCTTTTGTGCCAACTACCATAAAGTACCTGGAGAAGCTCCAAGCCGTGGAACGGGCCAAGAATTGGAAGCCAGGGTCAACTGCTTGGACTGGAGCTATGCTCACCACTATACCCACCAATGCCACGCTGCACCATTCAGCTCTGGTGAACAAAGTGTACCGTATGTGCACCACCAAAGTGCCACCGCACCGTGGTTTCTGTAGTGTAGTGGTTATCACGTTTGCCTCACACGCAAAAGGTCCCTGGTCCGAGACCGGGCAGAAACAAGCTAGAAATTCTGAACTTTGCTTTAATGACTGAGCGGTTGTCCATCACTGTAGGAATCAGGTCCTCTAGGAACAGCCAGAAAGCGAGACCTCCTTTACAGAGGAGATTTCCTTCTTTTGTAGCAAAGCAGTTAATATTTGCTTACCAAATGAAAGGGAGTCTCTGGTTTTCCCCAGAAAGTGGAAGCCTGGCTCTTTCGTTGCTCAACAAGACTCTGTGCGTGACTGGAAAATTTTCCGTAAAGTACTGCTCGCCGAGTTCACCTCGAGAGGTCTGCAAGAGGTCTGCGGCCGAAAAAGGCTGGGAGCGGTTTCCCTTCCATTGAGCTTTTGTAGCAAGGCAGTTAACAGTTGCTTGCAAAATCACGGGCAGTCTCTGCTTTTCCACTGAATGTGGAAGCCTGGCTCTTTCCTTCATCAAGAAGACAAGAGTAATGATGCGCTTGACTCGAGGTTGCGACTTGTAATTCCCCACCCCCAAGCGGGAAAACGCAAAGCAAACGTACCCTCAACCTGAAATTGCCATTCCTCAACCGTGGGAAGTCTTCTCATCTCCGGGTTCCTTCCCTGTTCATCGAGTGACGTCGAGCCGGCATGACGGATTCAGAACTCACAAAAGTGGCACTTACCTCAGGTGGTTATTTGCTTTAGATCAGGGTTGTCCAGTCTTCTCCAGAATGGGCCAGTGTGGTTGCAGGTTGTCATTCTAACCAAGCAGAAGCCACACTTTAGTCTATTGAAAGCCAAGATCAGCGGAGCCAACAATTGGAATCAGGTGTGGCTCCTGCTAGATTGGAACCAAAAGCTGAAGATTGGACAACGCTGCTTAAGACCAATCAGCATATAGACATATTTGCTTATTAAAATATAAAACATTGACTATATAGATGGCTGATCGCGGAAAATGTACACCTCTCATCACAGTTTGCATGCTAGCTTGTCGCTAACAAGAGACAGACACGGAGAGACCGCATGTTCTCACCTTTTCCGCCCCTGTTCACGGGTCAAACGTGCCCTGTTGCATAATGACGTGTTTACAAACAGCAAAGAGAGCACTAAGAACTCAAGTGGGGAAGCAGAAAGAGTCGTAGGAGGCCTGCAGAGAAGCCCATGGCACATTCTGTTGACCAACTCATTCTCAGGCAGGTGATTCCTTCCTTATCCGCCAACTACCATGAAATACCACGAGACGCTCCAAGTTACAATCGGTGCATTGGCCGGGAATCGAACCCAGGTCAACTGGGAGCGGTTTCCCTTCCATTGAGCTTTTGTAGCAAGGCAGATAACAGTTGCTTGCAAAATCACGGGCAGTCTCTGCTTTTCCACTGAATGTGGAAGCCTGGCTCTTTCCTTCATCAAGAAGACAAGAGTAATGATGCGCTTGACTCGAGGTTGCGAACTTGTAATTCCCCACCTCCAAGCGGGAAAACGCAAAGCAAACGTACCCTCAACCTGAAATTGCCATTCCTCAACCGTGGGAAGTCTTCTCATCTCCCGGTTCCTTCCCTGTTCATCGAGTGACGTCGAGCCGGCATGACGGATTCAGAACTCACAAAGTGGCACTTACCTCGGTGGTTATTTGCTTTAGATCAGGGTTGTCCAGTCTTCTCCAGAATGGGCCAGTGTGGTTGCAGGTTGTCATTCTAACCAAGCAGAAGCCACACTTTAGTCTATTGAAAGCCAAGATCAGCGGAGCCAACAATTGGAATCAGGTGTGGCTCCTGCTAGATTGGAATCAAAAGCTGAAGATTGGACAACGCTGCTTAAGACCAATCAGCATATAGACATATTTGCTTATAAATATAAAACATTGACTATATAGATGGCTGATCGCGGAAAATGGACACCTCTCATCACAGTTTGCATGCTAGCTTGTCGCTAACAAGAGACAGACACGGAGAGACCGCATGTTCTCACCTTTTCGCCCCTGTTCACGGGTCAAACGTGCCCTGTTGCATAATGACGTGTTTACAAACAGCAAAGAGAGCACTAAGAACTCAAGTGGGAAGCAGAAAGAGTCGTAGGAGGCCTGCAGAGAAGCCCATGGCACATTCTGTTGACCAACTCATTCTCAGCAGGTGATTCCTTCCTTATCCGCCAACTACCATGAAATACCACGAGACGCTCCAAGTTACAATCGGTGCATTGGCCGGGAATCGAACCCAGGTCAACTGGGAGCGGTTTCCCTTCCATTGAGCTTTTGTAGCAAGGCAGATAACAGTTTGCTTGCAAAATCACGGGCAGTCTCTGCTTTTCCACTGAATGTGGAAGCCTGGCTCTTTCCTTCATCAAGAAGACAAGAGTAATGATGCGCTTGACTCGAGGTTGCGACTTGTAATTCCCACCCTCCAAGCGGGAAAACGCAAAGCAAACGTACCCTCAACCTGAAATTGCCATTCCTCAACCGTGGGAAGTCTTCTCATCTCCGGTTCCTTCCCTGTTCATCGAGTGACGTCGAGCCGGCATGACGGATTCAGAACTCACAAAGTGGCACTTACCTCGGTGGTTATTTGCTTTAGATCAGGGTTGTCCAGTCTTCTCCAGAATGGGCCAGTGTGTTGCAGGTTGTCATTCTAACCAAGCAGAAGCCACACTTTAGTCTATTGAAAGCCAAGATCAGCGGAGCCAACAATTGGAATCAGGTGTGGCTCCTGCTAGATTGGAACCAAAAGCTGAAGATTGGACAACGCTGCTTAAGACCAATCAGCATATAGACATATTTGCTTATTAAATATAAAACATTGACTATATAGATGGCTGATCGCGGAAAATGGACACCTCTCATCACAGTTTGCATGCTAGCTTGTCGCTAACAAGAGACAGACACGGAGAGACCGCATGTTCTCACCTTTTCGCCCCTGTTCACGGGTCAAACGTGCCCTGTTGCATAATGACGTGTTTACAAACAGCAAAGAGAGCACTAAGAACTCAAGTGGGAAGCAGAAGAGTCCGTAGGAGGCCTGCAGAGAAGCCCATGGCACATTCTGTTGACCAACTCATTCTCAGGCAGGTGATTCCTTCCTTATCCGCCAACTACCATGAAATACCACGAGACGCTCCAAGTTACAATCGGTGCATTGGCCGGGAATCGAACCCAGGTCAACTGGGAGCGGTTTCCCTTCCATTGAGCTTTTGTAGGCAAGGCAGATAACAGTTGCTTGCAAAATCACGGGCAGTCTCTGCTTTTCCACTGAATGTGGAAGCCTCCAAGCTCCAAGTCTTCTCATCTCCCGGTTCCTTCCCTGTTCATCGAGTGACGTCGAGCCGGCATGACGGATTCAGAACTCACAAAGTGGCACTTACCTCGGTGGTTATTTGCTTTAGATCAGGGTTGTCCAGTCTTCAGGCCTGCCAGAGAAGCCCATGGCACATTCTGTTGACCAACTCATTCTCATACCATTGAAATTACCACGAGACGCTCCAAGTTACAATCGGTGCATTGGCCGGGAATCGAACCCAGGTCAACTGGGAGCGGTTTCCCTTCCATTGAGCTTTTGTAGCAAGGCAGATACAGTTGCTTGCAAAATCACGGGCAGTCTCTGCTTTTCCACTGAATGTGGAAGCCTGGCTCTTTCCTTCATCAAGAAGACAAGAGTAATGATGCGCTTGACTCGAGGTTGCGACTTGTAATTCCCCACCCCCAAGCGGGAAAACGCAAAGCAAACGTACCTCAACCTGAAATTGCCATTCCTCAACCGTGGGAAGTCTTCTCATCTCCGGGTTCCTTCCCTGTTCATCGAAGTGACGTCGAGCCGGCATGACGGATTCAGAACTCACAAAGTGGGCACTTACCTCGGTGGTTATTTGCTTTAGATCAGGGTTGTCCAGTCTTCTCCAGAATGGGCCAGTGTGGTTGCAGGTTGTCATTCTAACCAAGCAGAAGCCACACTTTAGTCTATTGAAAGCCAAGATCAGCGGAGCCAACAATTGGAATCAGGTGTGGCTCCTGCTAGATTGGAACCAAAAGCTGAAGATTGGACAACGCTGCTTAAGACCAATCAGCATATAGACATATTTGCTTATAAAATATAAAACATTGACTATATAGATGGCTGATCGCGGAAAATGTACACCTCTCATCACAGTTTGCATGCTAGCTTGTCGCTAACAAGAGACAGACACGGAGAGACCGCATGTTCTCACCTTTTCCGCCCCTGTTCACGGGTCAAACATGCCCTGTTGCATAATGACGTGTTTACAAACAGCAAAGAGAGCACTAAGAACTCAAGTGGGAAGCAGAAAGAGTCGTAGGAGGCCTGCAGAGAAGCCCATGGCACATTCTGTTGACCAACTCATTCTCAGGCAGGTGATTCCTTCCTTATCCGCCAACTACCATGAAATACCACGAGACGCTCCAAGTTACAATCGGTGCATTGGCCCGGGAATCGAACCCAGGTCAACTGGAGCGGTTTTCCCTTCCATTGAGCTTTTGTAGCAAGGCAGATAACAGTTGCTTGCAAAATCACGGGCAGTCTCTGCTTTTCCACTGAATGTGGAAGCCTGGCTCTTTCCTTCATCAAGAAGACAAGAGTAATGATGCGCTTGACTCGAGGTTGCGACTTGTAATTCCCCACCTCCAAGCGGGAAAACGCAAAGCAAACGTACCCTCAACCTGAAATTGCCATTCCTCAACCGTGGGAAGTCTTCTCATCTCCCGGTTCCTTCCCTTTCATCGAGTGACGTCGAGCCGGCATGACGGATTCAGAACTCACAAAGTGGCACTTACCTCGGTGGTTATTTGCTTTAGATCAGGGTTGTCCAGTCTTCTCCAGAATGGGCCAGTGTGGTTGCAGGTTGTCATTCTAACCAAGCAGAAGCCACACTTTAGGTCTATTGAAAGCCAAGATCAGCGGAGCCAACAATTGGAATCAGGGTGTGGCTCCTGCTAGATTGGAACCAAAAGCTGAAGATTGGACAACGCTGCTTAAGACCAATCAGCATATAGACATATTTGCTTATAAAATATAAAACATTGACTATATAGATGGCTGATTCGCGGAAAATGTACACCTCTCATCACAGTTTGCATGCTAGCTTGTCGCTAACAAGAGACAGACACGGAGAGACCGCATGTTCTCACCTTTCTCGCCCTGTTCACGGGTCAAACGTGCCCTGTTGCATAATGACGGGTTTACAAACAGCAAAGAGAGCACTAAGAACTCAAGTGGGAAGCAGAAAGAGTCGTAGGAGGCCTGCAGAGAAGCCCATGGCACATTCTGTTGACCAACTCATTCTCAGGCAGGTGATTCCTTCCTTATCCGCCAACTACCATGAAATACCACGAGACGCTCCAAGTTACAATCGGTGCATTGGCCGGGAATCGAACCCAGGTCAACTGGGAGCGGTTTCCCTTCCATTGAGCTTTTGTAGCAAGGCAGATAACAGTTGCTTGCAAAATCACGGGCAGTCTCTGCTTTTCCACTGAATGTGGAAGCCTGGCTCTTTCCTTCATCAAGAAGACAAGAGTAATGATGCGCTTGACTCGAGGTTGCGACTTGTAATTCCCCACCTCCAAGCGGGAAAACGCAAAGCAAACGTACCCTCAACCTGAAATTGCCATTCCTCAACCGTGGGAAGTCTTCTCATCTCCCGGTTCCTTCCCTGTTCATCGAGTGACGTCGAGCCGGCATGACGGATTCAGAACTCACAAAGTGGCACTTACCTCGGTGGTTATTTGCTTTAGATCAGGGTTGTCCAGTCTTCTCCAGAATGGGCCAGTGTGGTTGCAGGTTGTCATTCTAACCAAGCAGAAGCCACACTTTAGTCTATTGAAAGCCAAGATCAGCGGAGCCAACAATTGGAATCAGGTGTGGCTCCTGCTAGATTGGAACCAAAAGCTGAAGATTGGACAACGCTGCTTAAGACCAATCAGCATATAGACATATTTGCTTATTAAATATAAAACATTGACTATATAGATGGCTGATCGCGGAAAATGGACACCTCTCATCACAGTTTGCATGCTAGCTTGTCGCTAACAAGAGACAGACACGGAGAGACCGCATGTTCTCACCTTTTCGCCCCTGTTCACGGGTCAAACGTGCCCTGTTGCATAATGACGTGTTTACAAACAGCAAAGAGAGCACTAAGAACTCAAGTGGGAAGCAGAAAGAGTCGTAGGAGGCCTGCAGAGAAGCCTATGGCACATTCTGTTGACCAACTCATTCTCAGGTAGGTGATTCCTTCCTTTTGTGCCAACTACCATAAAGTACCTGGAGAAGCTCCAAGCCGTGGACGGGCCAAGAATTGGAGCCGGGTCAACTGCTTGGACTGGAGCTATGCTCACCACTATACCACCAATGCCACGCTGCACCATTCAGCTCTGGTGAACAAAGTGTACGTATGTGCACCACCAAAGTGCCACCGCACCGTGGTTTCTGTAGTGTAGTGGTTATCACGTTTGCCTCACACGCAAAAGGTCCCTGGTTCGAGACCGGGCAGAAACAAGCTAGAAATTCTGAACTTTGCTTTAATGACTGAGCGGTTGTCATCACTGTAGGATCAGGTCCTCTAGGAACAGCCAGAAAGCGAGACCTCCTTTACAGAGGAGATTTCCTTCTTTTGTAGCAAAGCAGTTAATATTTGCTTACCAAATGAAAGGGAGTCTCTGGTTTTCCCCAGAAAGTGGAAGCCTGGCTCTTTCGTTGCTCAACAAGACTCTGTGCGTGACTGGAAAATTTTCCGTAAAGTACTGCTCGCCGAGTTCACCTCGAGAGGTCTGCAAGAGGTCTGCGGCCGAAAAAGGCTGGGAGCGGTTTCCCTTCCATTGAGCTTTTGTAGCAAGGCAGATAACAGTTGCTTGCAAAATCACGGGCAGTCTCTGCTTTTCCACTGAATGTGGAAGCCTGGCTCTTTCCTTCATCAAGAAGACAAGAGTAATGATGCGCTTGACTCGAGGTTGCGACTTGTAATTCCCCACCCCCAAGCGGGAAAACGCAAAGCAAACGTACCCTCAACCTGAAATTGCCATTCCTCAACCGTGGGAAGTCTTCTCATCTCCGGGTTCCTTCCCTGTTCATCGAGTGACGTCGAGCCGGCATGACGGATTCAGAACTCACAAAGTGGCACTTACCTCAGTGGTTATTTGCTTTAGATCAGGGTTGTCCAGTCTTCTCCAGAATGGGCCAGTGTGGTTGCAGGTTGTCATTCTAACCAAGCAGAAGCCACACTTTAGTCTATTGAAAGCCAAGATCAGCGGAGCCAACAATTGGAATCAGGTGTGGCTCCTGCTAGATTGGAACCAAAAGCTGAAGATTGGACAACGCTGCTTAAGACCAATCAGCATATAGACATATTTGCTTATAAAATATAAAACATTGACTATATAGATGGCTGATCGCGGAAAATGTACACCTCTCATCACAGTTTGCATGCTAGCTTGTCGCTAACAAGAGACAGACACGGAGAGACCGCATGTTCTCACCTTTTCGCCCCTGTTCACGGGTCAAACGTGCCCTGTTGCATAATGACGTGTTTACAAACAGCAAAGAGAGCACTAAGAACTCAAGTGGGAAGCAGAAAGAGTCGTAGGAGGCCTGCAGAGAAGCCCATGGCACATTCTGTTGACCAACTCATTCTCAGGCAGGTGATTCCTTCCTTATCCGCCAACTACCATGAAATACCACGAGACGCTCCAAGTTACAATCGGTGCATTGGCCGGGAATCGAACCCAGGTCAACTGGGAGCGGTTTCCCTTCCATTGAGCTTTTGTAGCAAGGCAGATAACAGTTGCTTGCAAAATCACGGGCAGTCTCTGCTTTTCCACTGAATGTGGAAGCCTGGCTCTTTCCTTCATCAAGAAGACAAGAGTAATGATGCGCTTGACTCGAGGTTGCGACTTGTAATTCCCCACCTCCAAGCGGGAAAACGCAAAGCAAACGTACCCTCAACCTGAAATTGCCATTCCTCAACCGTGGGAAGTCTTCTCATCTCCCGGTTCCTTCCCTGTTCATCGAGTGACGTCGAGCCGGCATGACGGATTCAGAACTCACAAAGTGGCACTTACCTCGGTGGTTATTTGCTTTAGATCAGGGTTGTCCAGTCTTCTCCAGAATGGGCCAGTGTGGTTGCAGGTTGTCATTCTAACCAAGCAGAAGCCACACTTTAGTCTATTGAAAGCCAAGATCAGCGGAGCCAACAATTGGAATCAGGTGTGGCTCCTGCTAGATTGGAACCAAAAGCTGAAGATTGGACAACGCTGCTTAAGACCAATCAGCATATAGACATATTTGCTTATTAAATATAAAACATTGACTATATAGATGGCTGATCGCGGAAAATGGACACCTCTCATCACAGTTTGCATGCTAGCTTGTCGCTAACAAGAGACAGACACGGAGAGACCGCATGTTCTCACCTTTTCGCCCCTGTTCACGGGTCAAACGTGCCCTGTTGCATAATGACGTGTTTACAAACAGCAAAGAGAGCACTAAGAACTCAAGTGGGAAGCAGAAAGAGTCGTAGGAGGCCTGCAGAGAAGCCCATGGCACATTCTGTTGACCAACTCATTCTCAGGCAGGTGATTCCTTCCTTATCCGCCAACTACCATGAAATACCACGAGACGCTCCAAGTTACAATCGGTGCATTGGCCGGGAATCGAACCCAGGTCAACTGGGAGCGGTTTCCCTTCCATTGAGCTTTTGTAGCAAGGCAGATAACAGTTGCTTGCAAAATCACGGGCAGTCTCTGCTTTTCCACTGAATGTGGAAGCCTGGCTCTTTCCTTCATCAAGAAGACAAGAGTAATGATGCGCTTGACTCGAGGTTGCGACTTGTAATTCCCCACCCCCAAGCGGGAAAACGCAAAGCAAACGTACCCTCAACCTGAAATTGCCATTCCTCAACCGTGGGAAGTCTTCTCATCTCCGGGTTCCTTCCCTGTTCATCGAGTGACGTCGAGCCGGCATGACGGATTCAGAACTCACAAAGTGGCACTTACCTCGGTGGTTATTTGCTTTAGATCAGGGTTGTCCAGTCTTCTCCAGAATGGGCCAGTGTGGTTGCAGGTTGTCATTCTAACCAAGCAGAAGCCACACTTTAGTCTATTGAAAGCCAAGATCAGCGGAGCCAACAATTGGAATCAGGTGTGGCTCCTGCTAGATTGGAACCAAAAGCTGAAGATTGGACAACGCTGCTTAAGACCAATCAGCATATAGACATATTTGCTTATAAAATATAAAACATTGACTATATAGATGGCTGATCGCGGAAAATGTACACCTCTCATCACAGTTTGCATGCTAGCTTGTCGCTAACAAGAGACAGACACGGAGAGACCGCATGTTCTCACCTTTTCGCCCCTGTTCACGGGTCAAACGTGCCCTGTTGCATAATGACGTGTTTACAAACAGCAAAGAGAGCACTAAGAACTCAAGTGGGAAGCAGAAAGAGTCGTAGGAGGCCTGCAGAGAAGCCCATGGCACATTCTGTTGACCAACTCATTCTCAGGCAGGTGATTCCTTCCTTATCCGCCAACTACCATGAAATACCACGAGACGCTCCAAGTTACAATCGGTGCATTGGCCGGGAATCGAACCCAGGTCAACTGGGAGCGGTTTCCCTTCCATTGAGCTTTTGTAGCAAGGCAGATAACAGTTGCTTGCAAAATCACGGGCAGTCTCTGCTTTTCCACTGAATGTGGAAGCCTCAAGCTCCAAGTCTTCTCATCTCCCGGTTCTTCCCTGTTCATCGAGTGACGTCGAGCGGGCATGACGGATTCAGAACTCACAAAGTGGCACTTACCTCGGTGGTTATTTGCTTTAGATCAGGGTTGTCCAGTCTTCAGGCCTGCAGAGAAGCCCATGGCACATTAGTTGACCAACTCATTCTCAGGCAGGTGATTCCTTCCTTATCCGCCAACTACCATGAAATACCACGAGACTCCAAGTTACAATCGGTGCATTGGCGGGAATCGAACCCAGTCAACTGGGCGGTTTCCCTTCCATTGAGCTTTTGTAGCAAGGCAGATAACAGTTGCTTGCAAAATCAGGGCAGTCCTCTGCTTTTCCACTGAATGTGGAAGCCTGGCTCTTTCCTTCATCAAGAAGACAAGAGTAATGATGCGCTTGACTCGAGGTTGCGACTTGTATCCCCACCTCCAAGCGGGAAAACGCAAAGCAAACGTACCCTCAACCTGAAATTGCCATTCCTCAACCGTGGGAAGTCTTCTCATCTCCCTTTCCTTCCCTGTTCACGAGTGACGTCGTGCCGGCATGACGGTTTCAGAACTCAGCAAAGAGGCACTTAACTCGGTGGGAAGCAGAAAGAGTCGTAGTCTTCAGGCCTGCAGAGAAGCCCATGGCACATTCTGTTGACCAACTCATTCTCAGGCAGGTGATTCCTTCCTTATCCGCCAACTACCATGAAATACCACGAGACGCTCCAAGTTACAATCGGTGCATTGGCCGGGAATCGAACCCAGGTCAACTGGGAGCGGTTTCCCTTCCATTGAGCTTTTGTAGCAAGGCAGATAACAGTTGCTTGCAAAATCACGGGCAGTCTCTGCTTTTCCACTGAATGTGGAAGCCTGGCTCTTTCCTTCATCAAGAAGACAAGAGTAATGATGCGCTTGACTCGAGGTTGCGACTTGTAATTCCCCACCCCAAGCGGGAAAACGCAAAGCAAACGTACCCTCAACCTGAAATTGCCATTCCTCAACCGTGGGAAGTCTTCTCATCTCCCGGTTCCTTCCCTGTTCATCGAGTGACGTCGAGCCGGCATGACGGATTCAGAACTCACAAAGTGGCACTTACCTCGGTGGTTATTTGCTTTAGATCAGGGTTGTCCAGTCTTCTCCAGAATGGGCCAGTGTGGTTGCAGGTTGTCATTCTAACCAAGCAGAAGCCACACTTTAGTCTATTGAAAGCCAAGATCAGCGGAGCCAACAATTGGAATCAGGTGTGGCTCCTGCTAGATTGGAACCAAAAGCTGAAGATTGGACAACGCTGCTTAAGACCAATCAGCATATAGACATATTTGCTTATTAAATATAAAACATTGACTATATAGATGGCTGATCGCGGAAAATGGACACCTCTCATCACAGTTTGCATGCTAGCTTGTCGCTAACAAGAGACAGACACGGAGAGACCGCATGTTCTCACCTTTTCGCCCCTGTTCACGGGTCAAACGTGCCCTGTTGCATAATGACGTGTTTACAAACAGCAAAGAGAGCACTAAGAACTCAAGTGGGAAGCAGAAAGAGTCGTAGGAGGCCTGCAGAGAAGCCCATGGCACATTCTGTTGACCAACTCATTCTCAGGCAGGTGATTCCTTCCTTATCCGCCAACTACCATGAAATACCACGAGACGCTCCAAGTTACAATCGGTGCATTGGCCGGGAATCGAACCCAGGTCAACTGGGAGCGGTTTCCCTTCCATTGAGCTTTTGTAGCAAGGCAGATAACAGTTGCTTGCAAAATCACGGGCAGTCTCTGCTTTTCCACTGAATGTGGAAGCCTGGCTCTTTCCTTCATCAAGAAGACAAGAGTAATGATGCGCTTGACTCGAGGTTGCGACTTGTAATTCCCCACCCCCAAGCGGGAAAACGCAAAGCAAACGTACCCTCAACCTGAAATTGCCATTCCTCAACCGTGGGAAGTCTTCTCATCTCCGGGTTCCTTCCCTGTTCATCGAGTGACGTCGAGCCGGCATGACGGATTCAGAACTCACAAAGTGGCACTTACCTCGGTGGTTATTTGCTTTAGATCAGGGTTGTCCAGTCTTCTCCAGAATGGGCCAGTGTGGTTGCAGGTTGTCATTCTAACCAAGCAGAAGCCACACTTTAGTCTATTGAAAGCCAAGATCAGCGGAGCCAACAATTGGAATCAGGTGTGGCTCCTGCTAGATTGGAACCAAAAGCTGAAGATTGGACAACGCTGCTTAAGACCAATCAGCATATAGACATATTTGCTTATAAAATATAAAACATTGACTATATAGATGGCTGATCGCGGAAAATGTACACCTCTCATCACAGTTTGCATGCTAGCTTGTCGCTAACAAGAGACAGACACGGAGAGACCGCATGTTCTCACCTTTTCGCCCCTGTTCACGGGTCAAACGTGCCCTGTTGCATAATGACGTGTTTACAAACAGCAAAGAGAGCACTAAGAACTCAAGTGGGAAGCAGAAAGAGTCGTAGGAGGCCTGCAGAGAAGCCCATGGCACATTCTGTTGACCAACTCATTCTCAGGCAGGTGATTCCTTCCTTATCCGCCAACTACCATGAAATACCACGAGACGCTCCAAGTTACAATCGGTGCATTGGCCGGGAATCGAACCCAGGTCAACTGGGAGCGGTTTCCCTTCCATTGAGCTTTTGTAGCAAGGCAGATAACAGTTGCTTGCAAAATCACGGGCAGTCTCTGCTTTTCCACTGAATGTGGAAGCCTGGCTCTTTCCTTCATCAAGAAGACAAGAGTAATGATGCGCTTGACTCGAGGTTGCGACTTGTAATTCCCCACCTCCAAGCGGGAAAACGCAAAGCAAACGTACCCTCAACCTGAAATTGCCATTCCTCAACCGTGGGAAGTCTTCTCATCTCCCGGTTCCTTCCCTGTTCATCGAGTGACGTCGAGCCGGCATGACGGATTCAGAACTCACAAAGTGGCACTTACCTCGGTGGTTATTTGCTTTAGATCAGGGTTGTCCAGTCTTCTCCAGAATGGGCCAGTGTGGTTGCAGGTTGTCATTCTAACCAAGCAGAAGCCACACTTTAGTCTATTGAAAGCCAAGATCAGCGGAGCCAACAATTGGAATCAGGTGTGGCTCCTGCTAGATTGGAACCAAAAGCTGAAGATTGGACAACGCTGCTTAAGACCAATCAGCATATAGACATATTTGCTTATAAAATATAAAACATTGACTATATAGATGGCTGATCGCGGAAAATGGACACCTCTCATCACAGTTTGCATGCTAGCTTGTCGCTAACAAGAGACAGACACGGAGAGACCGCATGTTCTCACCTTTTCGCCCCTGTTCACGGGTCAAACGTGCCCTGTTGCATAATGACGTGTTTACAAACAGCAAAGAGAGCACTAAGAACTCAAGTGGGAAGCAGAAAGAGTCGTAGGAGGCCTGCAGAGAAGCCCATGGCACATTCTGTTGACCAACTCATTCTCAGGCAGGTGATTCCTTCCTTATCCGCCAACTACCATGAAATACCACGAGACGCTCCAAGTTACAATCGGTGCATTGGCCGGGAATCGAACCCAGGTCAACTGGGAGCGGTTTCCCTTCCATTGAGCTTTTGTAGCAAGGCAGATAACAGTTGCTTGCAAAATCACGGGCAGTCTCTGCTTTTCCACTGAATGTGGAAGCCTCCAAGCTCCAAGTCTTCTCATCTCCGCGGTTCCTTCCCTGTTTCATCGAGTGACGTCGAGCCGGCATGACGGATTCAGAACTCACAAGTGGCACTTACCTCGGTGGTTATTGCTTTAGATCAGGGTTGTCCAGTCTTCAGGCCTGCAAGAAGCCCATGGCACATTCTGTTTGACCAACTCATTCTCAGGCAGGTGATTCCTTCCTTATCCGCCACCTACCATGAATACCACGAGACGCTCCAAGTTACAATCGGTGCATTGGCCCGGGAATTCGAACCCAGGTCAACTGGGAGCGGTTTCCCTTCCATTGAGCTTTTGTAGCAAGGCAGATAACAGTTGCTTTGCAAAATCACGGGCAGTCTCTGCTTTTCCACTGAATGTGGAAGCCTGGCTCTTTCCTTCATCAAGAAGACAAGAGTAATGATGCGCTTGACTCGAGGTTGCGACTTGTAATTCCCCACCTCCAGCGGGAAAACGCAAAGCAAACGTACCTCAACCTGAAATTGCCATTCCTCAACCGTGGGAAGTCTTCTCATCTCCCTTTTCCTTCCCTGTTCACGAGTGACGTCGAGCCGGCATGACGGTTTCACAACTCACAAAGAGGCACTTACCTCAGTGGTTAGCTTTAGATCAGGGTTGTCCAGTCTTAGGCCTGCAGAGAAGCCCATGGCACATTCTGTTGACCAACTCATTCTCAGGCAGGTGATTCCTTCCTTATCCGCCAACTACCATGAAATACCACGAGACGCTCCAAGTTACAATCGGTGCATTGGCCGGGAATCGAACCCAGGTCAACTGGGAGCGGTTTCCCTTCCATTGAGCTTTTGTAGCAAGGCAGATAACAGTTGCTTGCAAAATCACGGGCAGTCTCTGCTTTTCCACTGAATGTGGAAGCCTGGCTCTTTCCTTCATCAAGAAGACAAGAGTAATGATGCGCTTGACTCGAGGTTGCGACTTGTAATTCCCCACCTCCAAGCGGGAAAACGCAAAGCAAACGTACCCTCAACCTGAAATTGCCATTCCTCAACCGTGGGAAGTCTTCTCATCTCCCGGTTCCTTCCCTGTTCATCGAGTGACGTCGAGCCGGCATGACGGATTCAGAACTCACAAAGTGGCACTTACCTCGGTGGTTATTTGCTTTAGATCAGGGTTGTCCAGTCTTCTCCAGAATGGGCCAGTGTGGTTGCAGGTTGTCATTCTAACCAAGCAGAAGCCACACTTTAGTCTATTGAAAGCCAAGATCAGCGGAGCCAACAATTGGAATCAGGTGTGGCTCCTGCTAGATTGGAACCAAAAGCTGAAGATTGGACAACGCTGCTTAAGACCAATCAGCATATAGACATATTTGCTTATTAAATATAAAACATTGACTATATAGATGGCTGATCGCGGAAAATGGACACCTCTCATCACAGTTTGCATGCTAGCTTGTCGCTAACAAGAGACAGACACGGAGAGACCGCATGTTCTCACCTTTTCGCCCCTGTTCACGGGTCAAACGTGCCCTGTTGCATAATGACGTGTTTACAAACAGCAAAGAGAGCACTAAGAACTCAAGTGGGAAGCAGAAAGAGTCGTAGGAGGCCTGCAGAGAAGCCCATGGCACATTCTGTTGACCAACTCATTCTCAGGCAGGTGATTCCTTCCTTATCCGCCAACTACCATGAAATACCACGAGACGCTCCAAGTTACAATCGGTGCATTGGCCGGGAATCGAACCCAGGTCAACTGGGAGCGGTTTCCTTCCATTGAGCTTTTGTAGCAAGGCAGATAACAGTTGCTTGCAAAATCACGGGCAGTCTCTGCTTTTCCACTGAATGTGGAAGCCTGGCTCTTTCCTTCATCAAGAAGACAAGAGTAATGATGCGCTTGACTCGAGGTTGCGACTTGTAATTCCCCACCCCAAGCGGGAAAACGCAAAGCAAACGTACCCTCAACCTGAAATTGCCATTCCTCAACCGTGGGAAGTCTTCTCATCTCCCGGTTCCTTCCCTGTTCATCGAGTGACGTCGAGCCGGCATGACGGATTCAGAACTCACAAAGTGGCACTTACCTCGGTGGTTATTTGCTTTAGATCAGGGTTGTCCAGTCTTCTCCAGAATGGGCCAGTGTGGTTGCAGGTTGTCATTCTAACCAAGCAGAAGCCACACTTTAGTCTATTGAAAGCCAAGATCAGCGGAGCCAACAATTGGAATCAGGTGTGGCTCCTGCTAGATTGGAACCAAAAGCTGAAGATTGGACAACGCTGCTTAAGACCAATCAGCATATAGACATATTTGCTTATAAAATATAAAACATTGACTATATAGATGGCTGATCGCGGAAAATGTACACCTCTCATCACAGTTTGCATGCTAGCTTGTCGCTAACAAGAGACAGACACGGAGAGACCGCATGTTCTCACCTTTTCGCCCTGTTCACGGGTCAAACGTGCCCTGTTGCATAATGACGTGTTTACAAACAGCAAAGAGAGCACTAAGAACTCAAGTGGGAAGCAGAAAGAGTCGTAGGAGGCCTGCAGAGAAGCCCATGGCACATTCTGTTGACCAACTCATTCTCAGGCAGGTGATTCCTTCCTTATCCGCCAACTACCATGAAATACCACGAGACGCTCCAAGTTACAATCGGTGCATTGGCCGGGAATCGAACCCAGGTCAACTGGGAGCGGTTTCCCTTCCATTGAGCTTTTGTAGCAAGGCAGATAACAGTTGCTTGCAAAATCACGGGCAGTCTCTGCTTTTCCACTGAATGTGGAAGCCTGGCTCTTTCCTTCATCAAGAAGACAAGAGTAATGATGCGCTTGACTCGAGGTTGCGACTTGTAATTCCCCACCTCCAAGCGGGAAAACGCAAAGCAAACGTACCCTCAACCTGAAATTGCCATTCCTCAACCGTGGGAAGTCTTCTCATCTCCCGGTTCCTTCCCTGTTCATCGAGTGACGTCGAGCCGGCATGACGGATTCAGAACTCACAAAGTGGCACTTACCTCGGTGGTTATTTGCTTTAGATCAGGGTTGTCCAGTCTTCTCCAGAATGGGCCAGTGTGGTTGCAGGTTGTCATTCTAACCAAGCAGAAGCCACACTTTAGTCTATTGAAAGCCAAGATCAGCGGAGCCAACAATTGGAATCAGGTGTGGCTCCTGCTAGATTGGAACCAAAAGCTGAAGATTGGACAACGCTGCTTAAGACCAATCAGCATATAGACATATTTGCTTATTAAATATAAAACATTGACTATATAGATGGCTGATCGCGGAAAATGGACACCTCTCATCACAGTTTGCATGCTAGCTTGTCGCTAACAAGAGACAGACACGGAGAGACCGCATGTTCTCACCTTTTCGCCCCTGTTCACGGGTCAAACGTGCCCTGTTGCATAATGACGTGTTTACAAACAGCAAAGAGAGCACTAAGAACTCAAGTGGGAAGCAGAAAGAGTCGTAGGAGGCCTGCAGAGAAGCCTATGGCACATTCTGTTGACCAACTCATTCTCAGGTAGGTGATTCCTTCCTTTTGTGCCAACTACCATAAAGTACCTGGAGAAGCTCCAAGCCGTGGACGGGCCAAGAATTGGAGCCGGGTCAACTGCTTGGACTGGAGCTATGCTCACCACTATACCACCAATGCCACGCTGCACCATTCAGCTCTGGTGAACAAAGTGTACGTATGTGCACCACCAAAGTGCCACCGCACCGTGGTTTTTCTGTAGTGTAGTGGTTATCACGTTTGCCTCACACGCAAAAGGTCCCTGGTTCGAGACCGGGCAGAAACAAGCTAGAAATTCTGAACTTTGCTTTAATGACTGAGCGGTTGTCATCACTGTAGGATCAGGTCCTCTAGGAACAGCCAGAAAGCGAGACCTCCTTTACAGAGGAGATTTCCTTCTTTTGTAGCAAAGCAGTTAATATTTGCTTACCAAATGAAAGGGAGTCTCTGGTTTTCCCCCAGAAAGTGGAAGCCTGGCTCTTTCGTTGCTCAACAAGACTCTGTGCGTGACTGGAAAATTTTCCGTAAAGTACTGCTCGCCGAGTTCACCTCGAGAGGTCTGCAAGAGGTCTGCGGCCGAAAAAGGCTGGGAGCGGTTTCCCTTCCATTGAGCTTTTGTAGCAGGCAGATAACAGTTGCTTGCAAAATCACGGGCAGTCTCTGCTTTTCCACTGAATGTGGAAGCCTGGCTCTTTCCTTCATCAAGAAGACAAGAGTAATGATGCGCTTGACTCGAGGTTGCGACTTGTAATTCCCCACCCCCAAGCGGGAAAACGCAAAGCAAACGTACCCTCAACCTGAAATTGCCATTCCTCAACCGTGGGAAGTCTTCTCATCTCCGGTTCCTTCCCTGTTCATCGAGTGACGTCGAGCCGGCATGACGGATTCAGAACTCACAAAGTGGCACTTACCTCAGTGGTTATTTGCTTTAGATCAGGGTTGTCCAGTCTTCTCCAGAATGGGCCAGTGTGGTTGCAGGTTGTCATTCTAACCAAGCAGAAGCCACACTTTAGTCTATTGAAAGCCAAGATCAGCGGAGCCAACAATTGGAATCAGGTGTGGCTCCTGCTAGATTGGAACCAAAAGCTGAAGATTGGACAACGCTGCTTAAGACCAATCAGCATATAGACATATTTGCTTATAAAATATAAAACATTGACTATATAGATGGCTGATCGCGGAAAATGTACACCTCTCATCACAGTTTGCATGCTAGCTTGTCGCTAACAAGAGACAGACACGGAGAGACCGCATGTTCTCACCTTTTCGCCCTGTTCACGGGTCAAACGTGCCCTGTTGCATAATGACGTGTTTACAAACAGCAAAGAGAGCACTAAGAACTCAAGTGGGAAGCAGAAAGAGTCGTAGGAGGCCTGCAGAGAAGCCCATGGCACATTCTGTTGACCAACTCATTCTCAGGCAGGTGATTCCTTCCTTATCCGCCAACTACCATGAAATACCACGAGACGCTCCAAGTTACAATCGGTGCATTGGCCGGGAATCGAACCCAGGTCAACTGGGAGCGGTTTCCCTTCCATTGAGCTTTTTGTAGCAAGGCAGATAACAGTTGCTTGCAAAATCACGGGCAGTCTCTGCTTTTCCACTGAATGTGGAAGCCTGGCTCTTTCCTTCATCAAGAAGACAAGAGTAATGATGCGCTTGACTCGAGGTTGCGACTTGTAATTCCCCACCCCCAAGCGGGAAAACGCAAAGCAAACGTACCCTCAACCTGAAATTGCCATTCCTCAACCGTGGGAAGTCTTCTCATCTCCGGGTTCCTTCCTGTTCATCGAGTGACGTCGAGCCGGCATGACGGATTCAGAACTCACAAAGTGGCACTTACCTCGGTGGTTATTTGCTTTAGATCAGGGTTGTCCAGTCTTCTCCAGAATGGGCCAGTGTGGTTGCAGGTTGTCATTCTAACCAAGCAGAAGCCACACTTTAGTCTATTGAAAGCCAAGATCAGCGGAGCCAACAATTGGAATCAGGTGTGGCTCCTGCTAGATTGGAACCAAAAGCTGAAGATTGGACAACGCTGCTTAAGACCAATCAGCATATAGACATATTTGCTTATAAATATAAAACATTGACTATATAGATGGCTGATCGCGGAAAATGTACACCTCTCATCACAGTTTGCATGCTAGCTTGTCGCTAACAAGAGACAGACACGGAGAGACCGCATGTTCTCACCTTTTCGCCCCTGTTCACGGGTCAAACGTGCCCTGTTGCATAATGACGTGTTTACAAACAGCAAAGAGAGCACTAAGAACTCAAGTGGGAAGCAGAAAGAGTCGTAGGAGGCCTGCAGAGAAGCCCATGGCACATTCTGTTGACCAACT
Source organism: Ictalurus punctatus (assembly GCF_001660625.3). Classification (NCBI taxonomy): domain Eukaryota; kingdom Metazoa; phylum Chordata; class Actinopteri; order Siluriformes; family Ictaluridae; genus Ictalurus; species Ictalurus punctatus. Next base: position 101,283 of record NW_026521110.1, read on the forward strand.
CATTCTCAGGCAGGTGATTCCTTCCTTATCCGCCAACTACCATGAAATACCACGAGACGCTCCAAGTTACAATCGGTGCATTGGCCGGGAATCGAACCCAGGTCAACTGGGAGCGGTTTCCCTTCCATTGAGCTTTTGTAGCAAGGCAGATAACAGTTGCTTGCAAAATCACGGGCAGTCTCTGCTTTTCCACTGAATGTGGAAGCCTGGCTCTTTCCTTCATCAAGAAGACAAGAGTAATGATGCGCTTGACTCGAGGTTGCGACTTGTAATTCCCCACCTCCAAGCGGGAAAACGCAAAGCAAACGTACCCTCAACCTGAAATTGCCATTCCTCAACCGTGGGAAGTCTTCTCATCTCCGGGTTCCTTCCCTGTTCATCGAGTGACGTCGAGCCGGCATGACGGATTCAGAACTCACAAAGTGGCACTTACCTCGGTGGTTATTTGCTTTAGATCAGGGTTGTCCAGTCTTCTCCAGAATGGGCCAGTGTGGTTGCAGGTTGTCATTCTAACCAAGCAGAAGCCACACTTTAGTCTATTGAAAGCCAAGATCAGCGGAGCCAACAATTGGAATCAGGTGTGGCTCCTGCTAGATTGGAACCAAAAGCTGAAGATTGGACAACGCTGCTTAAGACCAATCAGCATATAGACATATTTGCTTATAAAATATAAAACATTGACTATATAGATGGCTGATCGCGGAAAATGTACACCTCTCATCACAGTTTGCATGCTAGCTTGTCGCTAACAAGAGACAGACACGGAGAGACCGCATGTTCTCACCTTTTCGCCCCTGTTCACGGGTCAAACGTGCCCTGTTGCATAATGACGTGTTTACAAACAGCAAAGAGAGCACTAAGAACTCAAGTGGGAAGCAGAAAGAGTCGTAGGAGGCCTGCAGAGAAGCCCATGGCACATTCTGTTGACCAACTCATTCTCAGGCAGGTGATTCCTTCCTTATCCGCCAACTACCATGAAATACCACGAGACGCTCCAAGTTACAATCGGTGCATTGGCCGGGAATCGAACCCAGGTCAACTGGGAGCGGTTTCCCTTCCATTGAGCTTTTGTAGCAAGGCAGATAACAGTTGCTTGCAAAATCACGGGCAGTCTCTGCTTTTCCACTGAATGTGGAAGCCTGGCTCTTTCCTTCATCAAGAAGACAAGAGTAATGATGCGCTTGACTCGAGGTTGCGACTTGTAATTCCCCACCTCCAAGCGGGAAAACGCAAAGCAAACGTACCCTCACCTGAAATTGCCATTCCTCAACCGTGGGAAGTCTTCTCATCTCCCGGTTCCTTCCCTGTTCATCGAGTGACGTCGAGCCGGCATGACGGATTCAGAACTCACAAAGTGGCACTTACCTCGGGTGTTATTTGCTTTAGATCAGGTTGTCCAGTCTTCTCCAGAATGGGCCAGTGTGGTTGCAGGTTGTCATTCTAACCAAGCAGAAGCCACACTTTAGTCTATTGAAAGCCAAGATCAGCGGAGCCAACAATTGGAATCAGGTGTGGCTCCTGCTAGATTGGAACCAAAAGCTGAAGATTGGACAACGCTGCTTAAGACCAATCAGCATATAGACATATTTGCTTATTAAATATAAAACATTGACTATATAGATGGCTGATCGCGGAAAATGGACACCTCTCATCACAGTTTGCATGCTAGCTTGTCGCTAACAAGAGACAGACACGGAGAGACCGCATGTTTCTCACCTTTTCGCCCCTGTTCACGGGTCAAACGTGCCCTGTTGCATAATGACGTGTTTACAAACAGCAAAGAGAGCACTAAGAACTCAAGTGGGAAGCAGAAAGAGTCGTAGGAGGCCTGCAGAGAAGCCCATGGCACATTCTGTTGACCAACTCATTCTCAGGCAGGTGATTCCTTCCTTATCCGCCAACTACCATAAATACCACGAGACGCTCCAAGCCGTGGACGGCGGGCCGAAGATTGGAGCCTGGGGGTCAACTGCTTGGACTGGAGCTAATGCTCACACACCTATACCACCAAGCCACGCTGCACCATTCAGCTCTGTGAACAAGTTTACGTATGTTGCACCACCAAAGTGCCACCGACCGTGGTTTCTTAGTGTAGTGGTTATCACGTTTGCCTTCACACTCCAAGCGGTCCCTGGTTCGAGACCAGGGGGCAGAAACAAGCTAGAAATTCTGAACTTTGCTTTTAATGACTGAGCGGTTTGTCATCACTGTAGGATGCAGTCTCTAGAACAGCCAGAAAGCGAGACCTCCTGTACGCAAGAGGAGATTTCCTTCTTTGGTAGAGCAAAGCAGTTTAATATTTGCCTTACCAAGAAAGGGCGTCTCTGGTTTTTCCCCAAAAAGTGGAAGCCTGGCTCTTTCCGTTGCTCAACAAGAACTCTGTGGCGTGACTGGAAATTTTCCGTAAAGTACTGCTCCGCCGAGTTTCCCTCGAGAGGTCTGCAAGAGGCCTGCGGCCGAAAAAGGCTTGGAGCGGTTTCCCTGTCCATTGAGCTTTTGTAACAAGGCAGATAACAGTTGCTTGCAAATCACGGGCAGTCTCTGCTTTTCCACTGAATGTGGAAGCCTGGCTCTTTTCCTTCATCAAGAAGACAAGAGTAATGATGCGCTTGACTCGAGGTTGCGACTTGTAATTCCCCACCTCCAAGCGGGCAAACGCAAAGCAAACGTACCCTCAACCTGAAATTGCCATTCCTCAACCGTGGGAAGTCTTCTCATCCTCCCGTTTCCTTCCCTGTTCATCGAGTGACGTCGAGCCGGGCATGACGGATTCAGAACTCACAAAGTGGCACTTACCTCGGTGGTTATTTGCTTTAGATCAGGGTTGTCCAGTCTTCTCCAGAATGGGCAGTGTGGTTGCAGGTTGTCATTCTAACCAAGCAGAAGCCACACTTTAGTCTATTGAAAGCCAAGATCAGCGGAGCCAACAATTGGAATCAGGTGTGGCTCCTGCTAATTGGAACCAAAAGCTGAAGATTGGACAACGCTGCTTAAGACCAATCAGCATATAGACATATTTGCTTATTAAATATAAAACATTGACTATATAGA
>NW_026521111.1:0-55945 GCF_001660625.3 Ictalurus punctatus
AAGGTTGAGGATGTGGTCATTTTCTTTAATCGCACGTCTATCATTAGAGAATCCGCATCGTGTGATCAAAAACGGAGAACGCGCATGAATTTGTTATAGAATTTGTCCCAGATTTTATTGGAATGTTTCGTACAGAGTTGACGATCTGAATAGCTTAATTTAGCTTAAACCGTGTAATTGCAGGGTTAAGATACGAGCTATACGAGATCAGCCTGCGATCGGAGCGTCCGTATACTCGATGTTTACAAAAACTGCAAGAACGGAAGCGAAATGCTATCAAACAAGTCAGAGTTAATGTATTGGTCTGATGGCTGAAGGAAATTTTACTTAACGGTTTCTGTCTTAAGGGTGAGCTGAGTTGTGTATAATTAGTTGAAGTAGAGAGAGAGAGAGAGTGATAATGTAGAAAAAGGAAATAAAGAATTAACAGGTGTCTGTGAATTGAGGATGGAGAACAAAAAGTATATTTAAAGCAAATGAATGAGTGTATTAGAAGCCGGGAAAGGTGAGGTTTCCTTCACTGTGTTTCCTGGAGGATGCAGTAATGGTGTGTGTGTGTGATTTCCTGTATACATATATACACACGTTGTGTGTAGTTTTAGAAACATCTGGGACTTGAATTTTCAGTGTGCACATGATAGATGTGCTATGTAATGTAATTTAGAAACAGGTGGATTACACGAATATTTTACACTAAATATGACACTTATTCACTTCGACTGAACATTAAATGAATCTCAGAACTGAGACAGTATTAAACAGTCAGTAACAGAGGCCCCTGTGAGAATCAGAACCTCAGGTTTAATCAGTGTTGTGGAATGTGATATGATCAATCAACAAGTTAGTATATTTTACTTGTACTCAGCACTTTCCTTTAACTGGAGCTGAAACTTGTTGTTAAAGCGTTTTTGGCCTTTTGTCACCTACAGTTCTCTGTTCACGTTTTCCTACAAAATGTCACCTTCCTGTAATAACACGAGCACTGCTTTTTATTTATTTAATATTTTTTTACATATACTGATTATATACTTTCTGTACATTTACAAAAGGCTGGTGTGATTTAAAACGCTCTGAAAGTTTTTCACCAAAGGAACAGAAATTATTATTAATTTTTTAAACCGTTTATGACGCTCGTGAGTGTGGCTCTGTGACATATTTTAACACCTTCAGCAAGACTTTAACGCGAACACGCTTTAAACGGTATTCCCCCGCAGCACACGCACGAGGTTTGTTTAAGATTAGCACGCGCACACTTATATATCGTCACTACAGAGCCCATGGAATTAATGCTACTTTAAATGGTTTTACTCTTCACCTTATAAATCTGAATTTCCTGCAGACGATACTAAAGTGATGCATTTCTTCAAGACCTTTGTAACCCTGTTATTGATTTGAATACTGCCATGCAACTGGACTCCCCACTCTCTCTTGAAAAATTTGATTCAGTTAAAACTATGCAGTGTAACAAAGCTCCTGCCCGGACGGGTTCCAATTGAATTGTTTAAAAGCATCTATTGGAAAATTAGCTCCACTGCTTTTATCTGTGTTCAACGAATTCCTTGGAATGTGGGTCTTTGCCTCCAGCTCTGACACAGCCACGATAGCTCTCCTTCTTAAGGAGGGTAAGGATCCGTCCTCCTGCGGTTCTTATAGGCCGCTGTCTCTGCTTAATGCAGATGTAAAGGTGTTGGTGAAAGTAATGGCATCTCGTTTAGAGAACGTTATCCCTTATATCTGAAGAGCAAACTTCTTTTATAAAGGACATCAGTTGTTTTTCAATACCCGTAACGCTCTTTAATTATTCAAAGCTTCGGCTGAGATTGTGATTTCTTTAGATGCTGAAAAAGCATTTGACAGGGTTGAGTGGGTTCAATCCACATCAGAGAGGAATGATTTCTAGATTATGATTTTATTCTGGCGTTAGGTAGTGAGGCAAGTACCAAAATTAAGAATGCGTGGGAATGGAGTTAGGAGTACAGATAAGTGAGGGGTTTGGGAAACGTGCTATTGGTAGGATACAGTCTACCACTTCCTGTGCTCGTCTTGGACTCATCCAGTTCAAAGTTTTACACAGAGTCCATCTTGTCTAAGTCGAGACTTTCTGTAATATATCCAGAAGTAGAGGACAAGTGTGATAAATGCCATGGCTCTCCCTGTCATCTTGGCCATAGGTTTTTCTTTTGCCCTGATCGCTCATGGTTTTTGGACTGGTTTCTTTACCATCATGTCCACTATTCTCAGAGTAGATTTAAACCTTGCCCATTCATTGCTACATTTGGGATTCCTGATGCCTCAGTTCTATTACGCTGTGTACAAAAAGATATTATCACTTTCACATCCTAATAGCAAGACGTTCCTGCGACTGGTTCGTGTAAATAACTCCTACAGTCAGGCAGGTGTTGGTTGTTTAAAGAAACCTTTTAACAAAAAACAAAATAAAAATCAGCTCCTCAATCTTCCACCTCCTTCTGAAAACACACAGATGAAATAGAAATCACACGCTGCAAGGACACAGCCAGGTTCTCTTTTACACACACCTGAGAGGAGATAAACCAGCTGAACTTTCTAATCTACATTAAACATCCAACAAGCAGCTTTCGGGTCACAGTGAGATATTAATGACAAGTTCCTGTAACGCTTTCTTCTGCGCTAAACTCGAACCTGAGGGTGACGACGCCATCTCAAACTAAAACAACTTCTATCTACAAAGCTACAGTGCAGAAGAGTTACTCTGACCGGGGTGGAGTATTTCAGTGTAGTACCTTCTGATCGCGATCAGCCTGCCATCATGCAGCTCACCTTCCGTCAGCTTCTTGGCTGCACGTTAAATGCAGTCAGTGAAACCGTGCGTAATGAACCTGAGAGAGAGAGAATGAGTGAATGAGTTCAGATGTTACTTGAACACATCTGTGATCTGAGTGCCTTGACCTCAGACATGATCTGCCTGCGAGGTAGGAACTGTGAGGTTAAACGCTGTGACTGTAAATAAACACTTGAACAGGTGTTGACTACAAGTGTGCGCTTACCCTATGCGCTGAAGTTGCTGCCTTAGATCACGGATGATTGCAATCAGAGTCGCTCGTCTCTGCGCCTGAGCTGCCAACACCTACAGGAACACAGCTGCTGGAATAACATATTGATCCTATTGATCAGATGGTTACGTCTCGCCAACACCTACAGGAACACACAGATCTTTTAAACTCACGCATGTTGTTTTACATCTAAACCGTTATCCATGGACAGAACACACACTCTCCCCAAACAATATAAACACAGTAAAATAAAACTCAAGTGATCGAGTCACCGATGAATCGTTAGCAGAGTGGTTGAACGTAGTTAAAAAAAAAAAAAGGACAAGTTTTAATTAGCTGAATTGTGCATCCTTACTGCCGGGTCTGGAGCTGCAGCCTGTTGGCCGTGCCCTACGCCACGGTATGGCGCATTTCCTTCACCCTGTCCTTCTTCTTCTGCACATGAAGTGTGAGTTAAACACTGTGACTGTAAATAAACACTGAAACAGGTGTTGACTTACCCTATGCACTGAACTTCCAGCCTTAGACTATTGATCCGAGCGATCAGAGCCGCACGTCTCGCCCGCTGAGCTGCCAACAACTACAGGAACACACGGGTCTTTTAAACTCACGCACTTCGTTTTACATCTCCATCAGAAGACGCAGTAGGCCTAATCAAAGGCCAGATAGAGGTCATCTAGTCCAGATACCTTGTTGTTCACTATTGACTGAACAAGTAAACAAATAAATAATATTTTAAATTCATTTAAGATCTGTTGCACTTTATATTATTATTATATTATTATTATTATTATTATTATTATTATTATTATTATTATTATAAATTATTCAACTGTTGGTTAAAGGCGCAAAAAAAGAATCCACAATGCAATTAATGATTAACCACTTTAAATCGAATACATGTATTTTCTAGTATTCCCCCCAGAAGTTTATGTAAATATAAATAAAAGCTTCTCATTGTTGCCAGATTGAACAATCGAGTGCAATTTGAAACGTTTTTTTTCTTCTGTGCATTAATTAGTTCATTATCAATTTAATCACAGTTTGCTGATTTATTCCTAAAATATATTTATTACTAAAATAAAAAAGGAAATCCAGTAGGCAGTGATGTCAATAATTAATACATTTAAATATTAAAATTAAATAAAACTATTTTAGTATTTTCCTCCAGATATTGTACACTTAAAAAAAAGTAAAAGACAAAGAAAAACACAGCTTCTCATTGTTGCCAGATTGAGAGACTGAATGCAAATTACATATAAATAATTTTATTAGCTCATTATTTGGTTATACTTTGTTCTGATTTATTCCCAAAATGGAAATAGGAATTTCCCTGCTGAAAAAAACAAAACAAAAATCAATCACAACAGAAACCCTCATAGAATCTGTAATGTCCCTGTAGGTCTGCTGGTAATTTGTTGCTTTGGTGGCATGTTGTGTCTAGTGGATACCATTAAGAACCAATAATGGCACTGGTTTTAATGGTTAACAAATTAACACGCGTTCTCCGTTTTTGATCACACGATGCGGATTCTCTAATGATAGACGTGCGATTAAAGAAAATGACCACATCCTCAATCCTTACATCATCGATCAGCATGATCCGGGGTTGTGTAGAAAGCGGGCTTGTATGAACACAGGTGTGTGTGTGTGTGAGTGAGTGGGGTCCACGCTGCTGAAGTGCACTTTGTGACTCACGATGAAGTCATACCTGACAAATTAAGCCATCAGCGTTTAAAACACACCGAACGCAACCTGAAGCTGCGATCAGAAAGACCGCCAGAGAAAGAGGAAAAAGAACGATGAACTACACCTGAACACACCACTCGGGTCACGTGACTTCGGCGTCGATGACCGTTCCGGGAGGAGGGTTGCTCAGTCAACTATTTTCATTATCGATTATTATCAACTATTATGGATTAGTTGTTGCAGCTCTATTTGAAACACATTATACTAAGAATTGTGTGGTATTTGAAGATGTATGTTCAAGGTAATGCAGTTAATACCCATTGCAGTTCTTTATACTTCGGGGTTATTACTCGGATTATAAATGTATTTGAGTGAGGACATTTATCACCTGTGTGCTTTTTCTGCATTGTTATTAGTGTATGTACTGTATGATTTAGTAAAATAATCATTAGCCACGTTGTGAAGCTCGATGCAGTAGCTGATGTGAAAGTACATTTTATGTGGTGGCGAGGTGGAAATATGATCCATACGTATTATGAATGAGATAAGAATGATCTGAGACAACTTCAGACTGTGGAAGTGTTACAGTATTTTCTATATTTAATCTGTACGTATGAGGTCAAGAGTGTGACCACCATTATGAGTAGGTCCGATTACGTTCTGATTGACCTCTACTGAATCTAAGATGGACACAACCGCTGTTCTCAGAGGGTCTTCTGGGTTATCAAAGTGAATACTAAAATCACAGACGATTAATGCTTTATCTACAGACACAACCAGGTTTGAGATAAAGTCTGTAAATTCACTAAGAAATTCAGCATATGGCCCTGGGGGTCTGTAAATAATAATTAGAGGAATTGACTTATTTTTGTGGCTACATAAGTTATGCTGGTATAAAGAATTTCAAAAGAATTAAATTTATGACTAGGTTTTTGTGTGACGACTAGATTTTGACTATGGATGAGACCAACACCTCCTCCTCTACCAGTTGAACGAGGCTGATGTACATAACTGTATCCAGGAGGACTGGCTTCATTTAATGCTATGTACTCGTTTGGTTTAATCCAAGTTTCCGTTAAACACATTAAATTACATTCCTGATCAGTAATGATGTCGTTAACAATAAGAGCCTTAGACGCAAGAGATCTAATGTTTAATAGTCCTAGCTTCAGATTAAAGGTGCTGGATGTGCATTCAGTATGATCTAATTTTAGGTTAATTAGGTTACTAAAACAAACATTCTGAAATTGTCTATGTATTTGTATAGCTCGGGGAACAGACACAGTCTCTATAGTATGTACTACAGGTGTTGGACTATTAATTGAACATTGCTTATGATGAACGTTGTTATTGTAGATGATGTGCTTACTGTAGTCACTTGGTGTGTAGCGTCTTGGAGATGTTGTCAGACAGCAGTTCCGCTCCGAGGCTGCTGGAGTGCAGGCCATCAGGACGAAACAACCTAGGACGCTCAGAACAGATTCCAGTTATTAACAAACAGCAGATTCTGTTCATTACACTGTGAGGGAAATTATTCATTTTTACTTTGAAATAGTTTTGTTCTTGTTCTGTTTCATTCTCATGTGAGGATAACGACTCAGAAGGCCATGTGATGTCACTGAGATCAGAATGTTTATCTGCTTAAAGAGACACAAACATGTTCTTCTGTTCAATGTTCGTCTAAACATCATCTAAGATCCTAAAACAAAGCCTGTTTGAACTGCCTCAAACTGCTTCTTGTCGGTACACAGAATGATGTCATGCTCTGAGTTTCGTGTGTGTGTGTATGTATGTGTATATATATATATATATATATATATATATATATATATATATATATATATATATATATATATATATATATATATATATATTAGTAGTGGTTTCGTACAAGGACTTCAGAGCGCTTTCATTATTCTATCCTGCTTTATTCTATCCTGTATTAACCGTCTGAGAGAGGGGGCGTCGCTGCAGGGGTCCCGGCTCAGGAGTATGGGGGCGCTTGCAGGTCTTTAGTTTATTTATCGAAAACATTGGATTTGGTGTCACAAGGATCGCCAGCACGTTTGCATGCCATGGCTCGAGCTGCTCTCTTAGTGCAGATCACTGGGAAAGTTGCTCTCACACATTGATCTTACACTCATCACACCAGGTCACTTCTATTTTGAATTAGATCCACATGCAACACGACAGCTCAACAAAGAACAGGATATGAAGTTATTCTATGTGTCACCCAAAATTTAAATATTAAACCTAATTAGTGTGTCTAATACACCAACTGTAGTGTTGTATTGCCTAATTAATTCTGTGGAGCCAGTCACTGAGAACACTCACGATTGCCTAGCCGAAATTCATATTTCCTCGAGTTAAAGTTTGAACTTTTTAGACGTTCCATCTGGAAGATTTTGTGAGCACCCTGTTCTGCCCAATTGGCCGAATTAAAAGCTATCACTACAGAGTGCGAACTGGTTACGGTAGAATTGCTAATATATACACTGACTCTGATTGTGCCCATGGATAGCGTCATCCGTTTGGAGCTGTTTGAATGCAGTGAGGTTTTAGTAAAAGTGCTGGAACGCCACTTTAACATACCAGCAAATAGTTTAATTGAATTCTGATTGTACCTACTGCACTTCTCACTGTATGAATTTCAGATGCACATGGTTTTAACCAGTGCGCGAGGGGAAGTTATGGGAAAAGATAAAACAGCAAGAGGACTGGTCTCTGTACTTACAGGCAATTATGGATAATTATTATTATTTTTTTAAACTTCCAGGCAATGGTGAATAATAACCTGAGTGTGAAATTTATGCTCAAAACAATGTCAGAAAGGGAAAATCAGTATCGACAGGGCTCATATCAATGCCAGAAGGACCGTTTAAGCACCTGGTGATAGACAGGTTTAGCAGATGGAGGGAGGCAATACAATCAGCAGACTAAACTGCTGGAACAATGATTCAATTTTTAACCAGAGAGGTAATTCCTAGAGACGGCATACCATCTCAGATTAGCTCTGACAATGGCTCAGCGTTCGTTTAAAAAACAGTGTTACAGTAACTGTGATTAAATTAAAATTTTGATGTGCTTATCACCCTTAGTCACAGGGAATAGTGGAAAAGGTAAGTGGTACCTTTAAGGCTAAGTTTAACGCAATTTGTGCTGACTCTGAACTCTTTTCGGTAGATGCTCTACCTCCTGCACTAATGACCTATCGCATGCAGACTAACAGAAATATGCATCTAACACCGCATGAAATGCCTATGGGCCAACCCATGTCTGTGTCATACCTGAGAGGTCCTTATGAAGAACTGCCGCTGAAGTAATTACAGATGGAACTAAGAGCATATATGCGATAACTAACTGCTATGTATGAAGCTATCTATTCACAGGACCAGAGCTGGGGACTGAGAGAGGAGACAGAAGTTCCTTGTCCTGTGACTCCTGGAGAACAGGTGTACCTAGTGGTGTTCCAGCCCAGAAGGGAAAGGCCGTACAAAGTGAGCACTTAGATTAAGACCTAGGAGAAAGGAGGATCAGCTGATCGAAGGGGACGATCCAGTGGTTGACATTGCAGAAGAAAGAACAAGACAAGACGTGAGAGAGGGTCTAAATGAAGATAAGGGAGAATGGCAGTCTCAGGTGATGGCAAAGAAGAAGGTCTGTCAGGGGTCGTACCAACAGAGCAGGAGGAAAGAAGGGCTCCTGCTGCTGAGAGCGGTTCTGACGAGCCTGATACACCTGCTGAAGGAGAAAGAGGCCCAAGCAGACATTCTTTACAGGACAACTTTTCCATAATTGACTTTTCAGCCCTTGACTAGTCTCCAAAACAGTACTGAACTAGAACTGAATGAGACAATCAGTGAGCCAGATTGGAACTCTGATCGGCTGCAACAGGATGGAACAGATTCCAGTTCCTCCTGTGAGGACGAAGAAGTAGTATGATGAGCCATGCCATGGGTGTAAGTGCTAGTTTGACCTCTCCTCAAGGGTGGTCCCCGCGATATGCAAAGTATCTGGGTCGAAGACAAACATTAACACATCCCCTGAAAAAGGATGTGATGGAGTTTTTATTTTTTGCTTTTTCCATTTTTCTATTTTTAAATTTTTACATTTTCTATTACAATATAAAGTGTGATTAAGAGACAGGGTGATCACTGTCATGATTAATCAAACTGAGAAAATTTGATTCGTATTCATGTTTATTAGTCTATACTTGTATCAGCTATATGTGCTTAATCAGCTGTGTACTCTACATAACGATGACAACCACAGGCAAGTGCTGAACCAAACGCATGCTCACGCTTACAAACAATGTCTTGATTTTTGTGGGTAGGGAAAGAGACAGAATCTTTTACTCCTTTCTAGCCAATGGGAGATGTTTGTTTCTGGTCTCCAGAGAGTGGTTTCAGGATTTGGTCATTGGTAGAAGGCTGACGTGGTCATACATTGATCACTAGTTAGTGTAAATGAAGGGACTGGATTGTGAGATTACTCTCTCTAGCTAGATGGGGCTTAGTTAGCCCCAGAGGGGGAGAGTATATGGAAAATATCTGAAGTGCAAACAATATGTGTAACTGACATCTGGATATGTTAATGAAGTGAATTCAATATGTAACCAACATTTAGAATTATTACTTGAGCATTATCATATAATCAATATTGGTTAAAAAACATAATCTATATGTATAATCAACGGTTAGAAGCATAATCTAAATCCATAGAACAATGTTTGATCAGGTTATATTCTGAGTGGATTTGAGTTGAATGAACTGTGTTTCAGTGCACAACAATTGTTCTTCTGTATTAGCTGTCTCCTGTCTCCACAGCAATAAAAATTGGCAGTAGATATTCGCATGCGTGAGTAAATAACTTTGAGGCAGATACAAAGTAGGGATTAAAAGAGATTAGAGAAATTAGAGAGGGCCTCGGGAAAGGAGGTAGATATCAGCGGGGAAAACCGATAGAGACAGACAGATGCTCATTGAGGCCTAAGAAGGGAGTCAAGGTAAAGACACACAAGCCTGTGTGAAACCTTTTTTTGTAAAAGAAACCTTGTGCTCATGAAACCTTTTCAATAAAAACAACTAACTGCGCATGTTCCACAAATTTAAGATAACACATAGACATGAATATTTAATTGTGGCAAAAGAAGATTGGTCTATTTTCAACGAGGAAAAGCAAAACCTTACCTACAGAGACTATGCTGTGGAGATAGGTATATAAAGACATGTTTGTGTATGCATAATCCGGACACTCTGCAGACTGTCACACTTTATTGATTTCCAATAAAGTTTATTTACTTTTTGACATCTACTAAACTCTCTGTCTCTGAAGTTTTTGACCTAGGCTAAAAGGTTGATTTTATTCACGACACTCGCAGGCCACAATGGGTTCTAAAATTTGACAGAGGGGCCGGGCCAGGAACAGACGGATGGAGTGTTTGTGTGAACTAATATAAATGACATGTAAAAGCCATTACATGAAAGGATTTGGCCTTTAACAGGTACCAAAGCATGAATATGCAAGGCTCATTGTACCAATTGTTTTTGAAAATGCATCAATCTGATAACACAGTAGAGAAACCCGCGTCCAGTTTCAGAGGGAACAGTGTTGTTGATCTCCCTTTTTTGCCAGTGCATCAAACTCTGGAGTTAGTTTTGTTGTGGCAATTCTCAGGATAGATCCGAGGTGTTGGTCAGTTAACCTGGATCTGTGAGGGGCTTTGTTGATGTTCATGACGCTGAATGTCTGCTCACATACATAGGTCGAGCCAAACCATGTCAGCATCTTCTGTGCCGCCCTCTGGAGGTTTGGAAACGTCTCTTCATTAAGTGAAGCATAAAAGTCATTCAGTTTAAGAGAGTTGAACTTCTCCTTTAAGACGGAGTCAGACTGAAGATCGATCAGTACCAATTGCAGCTCCTGTGGTGCTGTTTCAGGGTCTTGTGACAGGGGACAGGACACCAGCTGAACCGAGGGCAGAATTCTCTGTGCAGGTCGCCCAGTGATCTGTATTTCTTCACGTTTCGGGACGCCTCTTTCTCCATGGCTAGTGTGGGGGAATGAAAGAGAGATTTGTTTGAAATTTGACTGGAGAATAAAGTCAGCTTGGATTTGAAGGCTCTAACATTTGTGTACATGTCGTGCCCAAACTGATCTTTCCCCTGTAGCTTGACGTTCAGCTCATTCGTGTGTGAAAATATGTCCACAGCAAACGCAAAGTCACAAAGCCAGTTGTTGTCGCTTAGCTCAGGAAATTCGTCGGATTTCCAAAATAACTCCAAAAATGCGATAACTTCCTCTTTTAGCTCCCACACTCGTTGAAACACTTTTCCCAAACTTAACCAGCGGACACGAGAGTGGTAGAGGAGTCCTGGTGATCCGCATCAGTTTCCTCCAGGAACGTAAGAAACTGACGATGCTGAAGTCCCCTTGCTCGTATAAAGTTAACAAGTTTTATGACCGGATTCACGACATGATTAAGCTGCAATATAGACTTACACAGAGATTCCTGATGAATTCAGAGATTCCAGTGAAGGAAAATAACATCCTGCTCAGGGTTTTCCTCCTTCACTTTGTCCTGGATTCTTTTCAACACCCCAACGTTTTTTCCAGTTAAATTTGCGGATCCATCCGTGGTGACATTGGCAAGTTTACTCCAAGGTATCTTCATTCTCTCGATGACAGCAGACACCTGGTTATACAAGTCCTCTCCCCGTCTTTTTCCTTTCAGGGACTCCATGGTCAAAAACTCCTCCGTTATCTCAAAACTGTCGTTAATCCCTCGGATAAAATTAGGAGCTGAGCAGTGTCTTTTATGTCGTTACTTTCATCCAGTGCTCGTGAATATAACTTAAAAGACTCCGCCTTTTTGTTCAATTCGCTGGTGATATCTTCGTCAATTAGTTCCACACGGCGAGTCACAGTCCTGTGTGATGAACTGATTTTTTCAAAATTGCCTTTGCTCTCCGGACACAGGAGACCTGCTGTCTCTACCATGCATTCTTTCAAAAACTCGCCTTCGGAGAAAGGCTTGCTAGCTTTTGCTAATTTGAATGCCAGCAAAACACTTTCCTTGGTACTTGACTCCTGAATCGCAGTTTGTCGGTGAAAATTTTTTTGCTGAGTCTGTAAATTATCCATCAACCTCTGAGCCGTAGCCGCCCGTTCTTGCGTTGACTGCTTGCTAGCATAGTTGGCATGCTTCGTGGCAAAGTGACGGCTGATATTGTATTCTTTGAAAACCGCAACAGTTTCTTGGCATATCAGGCATACAACCATTGATCGGACTTCAGTGGAAAAATATTTTGTTGTCCACTCCTTATTAAACACTCGGCACTCACTGTCCACTTTTCTTTTCTTTGGTCCACTCATTTTTACAGAAGGGCTCAAAGGGCAAAGCGAAAAAGTGAAGTAGAGAGTAATACACCACACTGAGGTTTAATCATATAATTTGGACAAGTTCGGATTAAAGCCGGATTAAAAATCCCAACGGGCCGTATATGGCCCTCAGGCCGTAGTTTGCCCATGCCTGTCTAAACATACATGCATCGACAGCTCCGTGTCAATAACACGATTTCCTACCACAAAAACGTGAGCGACTGCAAGCAAATATGACTCATTTGATCTACAGCTACTGTGCGGCTAGAAAGTTTAACGTTTACAGTTTTCTGTATTTCTCCATACATTTGACCTGAAACCTGATCAGATCTTCATCTAAGTCCTTAAACTAGGTAAAAGAGAACCCGGTTAACAACAGATGCAAAAAAAAAAAAAACAGTAGTTTTTACAGTTATTTATTAAGCAAAAATGATCCAGCGTTAAATATCTTTGTAGGAGAAGGAATGTGAAGTCTAGGAGTACGAGTTCATTTAAATGGGGCTGATTGAAGTCAGGCGTTTCAATCAAGGGAATGGCAATTAGGCCCGCCCATGTTTCAAGGACATTAACTTGGGTCTTCACCTTCAAAGTCTGGTCTTCACCTCACAGGTTTATGGAAGTGTGCCTTGCCTCGATCAAAGGACATTCCTGAGGACCTCAGAAAAAGAGAGTTGTCAATGCTCACCGGCTTGGAAAGGATTACAGAGCCATTTCTAAAGAGTTTGGCTTCCACCAATCCACTGTGAGGTAAATGACATACAGATGCAGGAAATTCAGCACCACTGTTACTCTCCCAAGGACTGGGCGTCCAGCAAAAAAGATTACTCCAAGGGTGTGGTGAATAATATCACAGTAAGTCATATAGGACCCCAGGGTAACATCTGAGAACCTACAGGCCACTACTTTCCATAAAAGAACACTGCTGCCTGTCTGAAGTTTGCTCACAACCATGTGGAAATGCCAGGAGCCTACTGGAAGAATGTTCTGTGGACAGATGAGTCCAGAATAGAACTTCTTGCTTTAATTGAAAATCATTGTTCGATACAAACCGAAAATAGCATCCCAACATAAGAACTTCATCCCAACCGTGAAGCATGGGGGTGGCAGCATTATGGTTTGGGGCTCCTTTGGGTCCGAACCAGCTGGCGATTATTGATGGACCTATGAATCCTAGATTGTACCAGGAGAATGTCAGGGTATCTGTCTGTGAACTCAAGCTTAACTGTAAGTGGGCCTTGCAGCAGAGACAACAACCTTAAGCACACAAGTACGTCTACAGAGAAATGGTTAAAGCAGAAGAAATTGAACATTTTGGAATGGCCAAGTCAGACCTTAACCCAATAGAAATGTTGTGGAGGACCTAAAAAGAGCAGTTCGTGCAAAGAAGTCTGCCGGCATCATTGAGTTGAAGCAGGAGGAGTGAGCCAAAATTCCTCAAACCCATTGTGCAGGATTGAGTGAGTCATCGGAAATGTTTGCTTCAAGTTATTGCTGCTCGAAAGTCTCACACCGGTTACTGAAATCAAAAGTTTACATACTTTTTTCAGCAAAGGTGTTTAATGTTGGGTAATTGTGCTCAGTGAATAAATGTGAAAACTATAATGCATTTGTTTAATTGGGTTCTCTTTATCTAGTTTTAGGGCTTGGATGGAAGTTCTGTTCACATTTCAGATCAAATGAATTTAATTTTATACTTGTTTGCATTCTTTTTTGATTTTGGCTATACAATCATCATATTTTTATCTTTCATATATTTTCTGGATTGTTCTGGTAAAGTCTTTAAATTGCTGCTCCTGAAATCAAAACTGGTGTTTCGAGATGTTTTTGTATCTGTTATGGCCTCCAATACCATAGTTAAAAAAAAAATTAAAAAGTCACTTCTGGGGAAAAATGATACAATATTAATGCTTCAACATGCACCAGACTTGTGTTTGTCCAATTAAATGCTCTCTAGAATGTGTAGGAATGTGGGGGTCTTGAGGCGGGTCTTGCTCAACAGTAGCAGCTCATTAGCATCAATGTTCTTCAGAGCTGGGCGTATCCCAAACACTGTTAGCTGTTGTGTAACACTTCAACATGCCGCCACTCTTATTTCCTGTTTCAAAAAGAAATACGTCGTCATACTGAATCAAATCACAGCTCTCAAAGTTGTTTTGTGGGGACTGTAAAGTAAAAAAAATGAGCGCATTGTTCATCTTCCTTTAAAAGGTGCAATAATTTTATTTATTTATTTATTTTTCACTTGTACAAATAACCTGGGAGATGTGTAGAACATGATAAAAATAATGGATTAAGTTGTGGCCTTAGCAAAAGTGCATCAAGTCACTTAGAAAACCTGTTTAAAAAAAAGACTTCTGGTCTGGAAAGCTTGTTTGTGTTTGGATGTGCCTCCTGTCAATCATTTTAGAGACACTCTATGGGCAACCATAGATCCTGGGCTGGAGCTTTGTGAACATAAGCGGGAAACATTCAAATGTCAAAGTTACTATTCCATCAGCTCTGCATGACGTGACATCAATTAAATGTGCTAGAGCTCTGCTTCTCTGCACTTCTCCTTACAGTTTAGTCATTATGATGTAGTTCAACGCTACAAAAGGTTTGAGCAAACAGTGCAGCCCTTCCTCAAACTGGGTTGCCTTGCAGAATGTTGTCAAGTTGCCTGGTAACTTTTAGATTAAATATCCGTGCAGTTAAAAGGATGTTAAACAGTTTTGTCCCTGTGAGCCTTTACTCTTTCAATTTTGACTCCAGCATGAGCCAGTCTAGTGTTTCTGACAACAGCTGAGTACCAGTTACAAGTAACAATAGTCTTCACAACACTGACACTGCAAATCTGCAGTTTGACCAAGCATGTGGCCTGAACGACTGCGAGTTCAAATCCTGTTTGGTTCCCGAAGATCCATAATCACTAATATCCCTCCAACTATGTGCTAAACGTTCATCACCTGTCAGTTACTTTGAAACAAAAAGTTTCTGCTGAATATATGGTTTGTACAGTATGTAAGATGTACCTTTTTATAAGTCCTGATTCTTTTTTTATTTTAAAGTGCACCTATTATATTTAAAAGTTTCAAAAATCAAAGCGTACGACAAACGGGTTTATTAACCCACAAAAGAAGGAACCGATTCTCAAGAGCTGAAACGAGTCGTTAGTAATTCCAGACTTACTTCCTGTACTAACCTACATAGGTTTGTAATAAAAATCCCTGGATCTGGTCTTCATCGGCTGCTCGGGAACAGACTGAGCTGAAACTCATTATGGTAGTGGGCGTTTCCTTTTCGACACGCTGACAGCGGTAGACCAATCACAACAGACTGGGACACCTGACCAATCAGAACAGCGTATGCTCTCTGAAAGGAGGACTTTAGAGTGAATCTTTTAGAATGAATCATTTAACGAGTCGTTTTTGACGCTGGGTTGAAAAAAGGTAATGTTGCAATTTAAATCATGATGACATTAAACCCTCACCCTATATATATATATATATATATATATATATATATATATATATATATACCTTGGATGCATATAAATCTATTGTACAAGACCTTTTTATAACAAAATTAGGCACGTTTCAAAGCCATAATGGGTGCGGTTTAATTTTCTGTAAGATCAACTCATACAGTAATGATGGCTTGAAGGGAATTGCAGGTTTATATTCACAGGCTCATAAAAAGTATGATGTATTGTTCTTTAATTATTGTAGGGCTGCAACTAACGATTATTTTGATAATTGATTAATCGGACGATTATTTTTTCTGATTAATCTGATTTTTTTTTAACTAAACTTTTTTTTCAATTAGATTTTGTTTATTATAATAAAATAAACCCCCAATACCCTCAGGGTATTTGTGCTTGGACTTTTAAAAAAAAATGCAAAAGGCACATACAGTTTTACTAATATAATCTTTCATTTTTACATTTAAACCTTTCAAATGTTGGTCATTTGTCTACAGTTTGTCCAGTTTTAAGCAGCAAAACTTTAAATAATACCCAAAATATAAATAATCAAAAACAAAGGTAAAAATTTTGTTTTAGTGCATGGGGGATTTCTCCTCCGAACAAATTCACTCATGGAGAGCTGTTTCTTTCTGAAATAAATAAATTTAAAAAACAGCAATTGAGTATGCAAGAAGCAATTTATATGTAAATTAATATTTTCATTGTTTATAATGATAATTGCTGATGGCAACCGTGATTAATATAAGAAATCTAAATAATATATAATTAATATAATTTTTGTTAAATTTCTTTTACACAGACATGCTGTACTTCAGATGTGACAATATAAACCAAAAATATCTCAAATATATAATTCATTCTGTTATATAACAGTAGAGCCGCAGTAGATGGCATTTGAAACACAGATCAAAGTTAACTGTAGCAGACACACAGAGAAACGCAGCAAGCTAACAGGCTTGTTTAAAAGGACAGGAACAATTATACACTAACACATAAGCATTCGATGAAAACCACTACAGTGACTACAAAATCTTTTACTGCTGCTGTTATCAGCTGCCTTTACATTCACTGCTTGACTTTGTTCACACCGTGTTTAATTTAACCTGTTTCTGTGGTAGCGCGATTTTAATCCATCAATATGCTGCACGACCTGACGCTCCAGACAAAATACATCTAGTGTGACTGTCCCGAAGTTAGTAAACAAAGCTTTCTACACAATAGCATGGAATTAAACTAGACTACACCATTTTCACATCTTCATATAATGTGGATATACTCAGGTTTTTGCTTACCGTGCTGATGTTCCACCTTCGTCCGTGACACCGTGTTTTCGTTTCATGTGCTCGTGCATCACTGTGGTACTCCCGCGTCACACAAACTCCACTTTGAAGAACATGCACGTTACCATCTTCTTTGCTGCATTCAATGTAAAATGCTCCTACGCCTTAGATGACTTGGGATGCACACTTTTTTTTACCGCCAGGTTATCTGTTTTGCACCTGTGTTTTCATGAAAGCGACATCATACGTAAACGCCACCCGTGACGTCAGCAGACTAATTAATCGATAATGGCATTCATTGCCGAAGGTTTTCATAATTGATTATTATCGATTAGTTGTTGCAGCCGTAAATTATTGTAATCGTAATCACTCAGTACATCGTCTATTTGCAGGTATAGCATGACAAATAATTAACTTTGAAGCGTTCGTCCATCCATCCATCTTCCATACTGCTTATCCTCTTCAGGGTGACGGGGAACCTGGAGCCTATCCCAGGGAGCATCGGGCACAAGGCGGGGTACACCCTGGACAGGGTGCCAATCCATCACAGGGCACAATCACACACATCCATTCATACACTACGGATGCTTTGGACATGCCAATCAGCCTACCATGCATGTGTTTGGACTGGGGGAGGAAACCGGAGTACCCGGAGGAAACCCCCGCAGCAAGGTCCATCGAGGAAAGGAATTCCGTATTATAAGCTGATGTTTTCCGACTTCACTAACCAATTTAAAGATCTAAACATCGATTGGGTGGAAGACTCGAACAAAGAAATATATCTTTTAATTGTTGATCGAGTTTATAGTAACCCTGTGGCTTTCAGAAATTTGGAGGAAGACCAAAACAACGAATGTCTCCAAAACTTACAGAATAAAATCCTATCGGAACACCTGAGAGATACAACTTGGTTAGTCGCTGTAAGAAGGCTCCCAGTAAGAGCGGTTGTTAAATGGAGCTGTTTTGTAAAAACCAGTAGATGCCTGATGCCTAACTGTAATGAAGAGGAAACACTCGAACACTTTCCTGTTAGAGTGTTATCGCTTTAAAGAAACATGGGCTAAATTAAAAATCGCTGGTCTCAATATAGAAATAAATATGAACTCAATTTTCTATGGCATTTTTAAAGAAAATTGTAGCAAGACTCAGCATGACTTCATTTGGTTCATAATATGTTTGACTAAATCTAAACTCTGGAAAACAAGGTCCAGAATGACTATAAATCAAACGTTTATATCCAGTGATGTTGTTCTCAAAGACATTCAAAAAGAGCTAAGAAGATTAAAAAGCAGCACATCTTGGTTTAAAGACTATTCAGTGTGGGACACTTTTTTCGTGTAATTGTACCTTGACTATGTAAGTTTTTTTTTTTCTTTCTTTCTGAATATGGTCAGTTTTGGAAAATTGCACTGTTGAGTATCTAGGGAAAATGCATCTGCACATTCCTCAGTAATTTCTTACGATACATTCTTGAATCATTCAACACTATAAGCTCACGAGGAGTTCGTCTGTTGCATCACTGTTAGATGTTTACACAAAAGGGGAGGTTTAAGTGAAATATTAATCAAGTTGTCCATGATTTTTGTATCATGTGTAACTTGTTATTCCTCCATTACAGTGAAGAGGAAATGGAAAATCATTACAATATGATTGAACAAATCAGAGAGGATGTCAGAGTGGGGGAATATGTGTAAAAGTAACCCCAACACATGCACAAGATTTACAATTTATTTATCCACATCATGAATTATTCCTGTGTTTCCATTTGATTTCAAGCCCTTTAAAGTGAAAAAGCCATGCTGTGTTTGTGACACTCCATGCTGATCTGGGTTTTTTTTTCTTCTTCTTTTTTTCTTCTTCTTTTTAAGCTTGGAAGTGGAAGGATGTGAATTTTCTCAGGAATAAAATGTTTATCATTCATCAGTGGTCGTCTGCTATGTCTGGAGTTATGTTATTGCATCAACGTGTACAGATATTAATCTACTCTCCCTGATGATAGTGACTCTACCTGTTCTACCTACTCTTTATTATTTACATTTTTGTGCACAAAGGGCTAGCTTCAAGAGCAAGGTATAATCAGTAGTCTGATTTCACAATAAGCTAGAAACCAGAAAACACTTGATAGTGCAGATTTGTGCTTGCTAAAAACTGCTGCTGTACTCATCCTAGGATGTTGACACGAACACATTTGTTTGCCTTTTCCTCTATTACATCTGCATACTGGTAATGATTTGTAATCCCACTATCCAGTGTCAACAGGACCCTTTTGAGTTTGCTTCCTCTCTTAGGTTTCTTCTTCATGATGTCTCGGGGAGTTTTTCACCTCCAGCTTGCTCGATAGGGATCTAAATCTACATCTGTCAGTCCAGATGCTTTGTGACGATGTCTGTAAGTGCTATACAAAATGAAAAGTTCAACTAAAGGAATCCTCCAATAGTGATTTGCATTACAACAGCGAAATCGGAGAATAATGTCACTTTCTTTTTAATTAAATACGTAATATCTTTAATTGTGTATTTACAATGCAGCATTATTTAACTGATAGAAAAATAGTGCAGTCTCCTATACACACACACACACACACACACACACACACACACACACACACACACACACACACACACACACACACACACAGTTTTAGGATAGTTGGTTGCTTGGGAATGAACCCCCACACTCTGATGGTCCCTGAAATAATTACTTTATATAATACCACTTAGCTCAGCTTGGCAAGTCTGAGAATATTCAACAGCATATGATGCATCTTCATGCCACAGTGGCTTCTGTAGCCACATCTATGGCAGTTAGTGTCAAACAGGTTCAACAGGTTACACTTCTCGCTGCATGCCTGATGCTATATATTCAGATCAGACTGATGTCCTCCTGGATGATCTTAGTTAAAGTTGAATTTAAAGTTGAACAGTCCAGAGCCAATAGGGTTAAAGCCCTGGAAACTCTCCCAGGCCCCGTGGAAATGGTGATGGCCTTCTCCGTGCTTGCTCTCAGGGTCCATTGGGTCTTCACCCTTGTCAAATGAACTCCTCGTTTCTGCACAAGAACAGAGAAAAGGTGTCAGATATACCAGCATCTTTCGAGACTCGTGTTTTATATTACCAGAGGTGCAAGCAGCTACAGTTTTCCCCCTTTTACATTGATATAGGAGACACCTGAAAACTGCTTTTCTGCTATTTCAAAGTGCTCAAGCCAAACAGGAATAAAATTAGCCAATTCTCAAAGAATGTGGTACATGAACGACACATTCACTTCTACAAGAGGTTAATTATTTATAACCGTCACACCGAACCAGTGATTGATTAATTTTTTTAACCGTTCCATCTGGGGAAAAACAATACCATTACATCCAATCTAATATACTGTTGATCGATGCACCTTGACATTTAGTCTACATGCTGCCCAAAAAAATTAAAGTCTGTCTGGACCTCTGGAAATTCTGCAATGTCAGTATAATAATAAAAGAATAGGATTTGCAGTGACCCACCATTAAATTTTCTTTTCAGTATTGTAGGCTATACTTTTTAATTACTAAAATGAAAGGAAAATTCATTTTACAGACATACAAACAAGAAAGTGTTAATCAACAGTCAATATATTTTATTAAGGTCAGAATCAGCCAGCCGTCCATTGTCTGTACCCCTTATCCTACACAGGGTGGCGGGGAGCCTAGAGTCTGGGCTGGGATGCCAAACCAACGCAGTGCGCAATTGCACACACACACACCCCATTCACACACTACGGACAATTTAGAGATGCCAATCAGGTTACAACACATTTCTCTGGACTGGGCGGGGGGACCCGGAGTATCCAGAGGAAACCCCCAAAGCACGAGGAGAACATGCAAACTCTGTGCACACAGGGCAGAGGCGAGAATCGAACCCCTAACCCTTGAGGTGTGAGGCAATATCACATGGTGCATGCAGTATCACATGGTCTAAATGTTTTACATATTTTCAAGATTCAGCACAAAATGTTAATATGCTTATGCAAGTGCTTGCAATTAGAGTTCATAATTGTTCTAAAAATACTAACAATACATGCAGGCCTGACATACACTTATGTTAATTTTGTAATAACTGTATAAAGTAAGCTTATACTGTATGTGTCGCGACAGACCGACAGCCGGCGCACAAGGAACTAAAATCGCTCCTCCCGCGACTGCCGCGCTGGCGCTGAAGAGACAGCCCCGCTTCAATGTTTTGGACAGTCGGAAAGCACGTGGAGGTGGGGCGGAGCCGCAGACACACCCTCTGGTGATGAATGGCGCGCCGCACGTGAAAATTCCACCATCCAGCAGACGAAGGGAGAGTATAAAAGGCCGCTTTTCCGCTCGAAAGGAGAGAATTCTCTCACATGAAGTGTGCCTGGATTACTGCCAGTTATCAGTATTGTTGGTATTGTATGTTTTCTTTCAGACGACCCGGACCCGAGCGAATTCTCCGGTCCCTGACTACAAACGCGGCGTTGCCTGACGTCTGAGAAGAGCCCTTGTTTCACCGGAAAGCCCCGGAGCGACTCTGGCAACCCCGCAATACACTGACCTCTCACCACACGCTGTCACACACACACACACACACACACTCCAGAACGTTATAAATAAAAATAAAAATAAATCTCATTTGTTAACGTTACGACGGCCTCCCGTGTGTCTGTCTCCACCCACCGCTGGCTAATTTCCCTATATATGATATCATAATATTTCTGCAGATTACAGTTAAATATCAGTTCAACCAATACAATTAACCGTTTATGCTGCAAGCATGGATCCGATCCGTCCTTTCCAACAAAATGCATGTTTATTTCTCTTTGACTGTTAGTTATTTTGGCAGATCTGTATTAGCAAAAAATCAAAAACATATCACAGACTGTGTTCAACATCCCCACTAATCACCAAGTCACAACCATAATTTCTGTTAATTTGATCTGAATTCCAATCTGATTCATCCTTCTTTATCTGCAGCTGTACTTACATACTTATATACTGTATTCCTCATCTATGTAAAACTATTCAAGCATGGGACACAAAAACCAACATCAAAAAACGGCTTAGCTTGGTATTTTTATATTAGCAGACAAAACTGATTGAGGGTTTACCTGGCTCAGTGAGCACTTCCTTGGCCTGTGGGATGTCTATGAACTTCTTCTCAGCCTTGTTCTTCTCTTCAGGATCCTGGACGTTGTCTGGGTGTCACTGCTGTGAGAACTCCTGTAGGCTTTAATGAGCTTCTTCTGGGCTATCCTAGTGTTCACACAAGCCCAGCCGTTTAGAACACATTAAAACATGACACACTTCAATATCAACCTAAGAAGCCAAAGGGTAGGTGACAGTCATTCTCGCTGTACTCCTTAGCACTTTCAAAGTCCTTAATGGCTGCATAGATGTGATGAACTCTGATTCAGGGGATCAGTCCCAGCTCTAATTTAGTCTAGGCCATCTACGGCAGTTAATTCAGCTAATAAAGACTCGTATGAAGCTGTGCTTGATTAGGGATGATTAGAAACTAGACTCTTTATGGGGAGGGAGCTCAGGGGGAAATCTACAGATAGCGATTTTACTGTCACCAATATTAGCATGTTGTCAAACTTGATTGTGGGCAATACAAGAAACCAAAGTGAAAAATGACCAACAGGTCAATGAAAGAAGTCTAAACTAAAAAAGTAAACTCAAAATTTTCACTACAAAATGAATCCTGGATGCCACCTGTTAATTATAAAGATCAATATGCAAGTTGTTCATGGTGGATTTTTCCTTTAATGACTTAATTTTCCTTTAATGACTTAATTTTCCTTTAATGACAAGTCAAAGAGTTACAGTAGGCTCCCTCTCTGAAGTCTTGCCTGTGACAAATCACCTGTTACCACCAACTCTTTTCAACATGATGCATGTCAATCTTCTTTTCATGTCTTATCATGGAGTAAAACTCACCGATGTGAAATCAGGTTTAACTCGATGTCACGTATCGTGACGGAGCGGAGATAAGACGGATGCAATTGCAGTATGAACAGTTGTTTATTTTAAAAGAGAGACAGGCAGACAAATCCAAAACGTGATCCAAAACAGGCGAAGGTCAGGCGATCGGCAAACAGGCATACACAGGGTTAAACATGAATCAAGGTCGTGTCACGGAAAACAGGGTCGATAAACTAAACGAGAAACATGAACTATGACGAGGAACTGGGAGCGGATAATCCAGCGTGAACGAACTCTAAACATGGACCGTGACTATGACTACTAAACAAACCAATCTAACTCTAGGATAATCTTCCGCGTTGTGTGCTGGGAGGCGCGCGGTATATATGTGGACATGATCAGCGTCTAAACTGATCAGCCTCTAAACTTGCTGAGGGCAAAATACAGACACACGTGAAATCCCAGCCAATGACAGAACAGGGAGGAGACGTGACAGAAACATAAACAAAACACACGTGTCCAGATGTCACTACTGTCAACAATGGAAAAGCAGGTGCTCGCGCATTCGCGCTTAGAGCACGCTGCTTCAAGGGGAATCATGACACTCGATGACTTTGCTTAGATCCGGTAAAGCGGATTTAGACTTGTCCGTGGCCAGGTAGACGGTGGCTCTTCTGTAGTAGGCCAAGTATTTTTTCGGGTCACCGTCTACACACGGATGTCAGAAAGTGGTCGGTTAAGATTCAGACAGAATATTTTTTTTTGCAGAAATAAAGAAATGATTGCTGGTGACTTTCTGAGAAAAGCTCACCGACTCACCAACAGCTGCGTGGAAATGGGAAAGTGCGTCGGCCAGCTGTCCGGCAGCCAGGAGCTTCTTCCCCATCTCCAGGTGCTTCTCGACACTGTTCTCACTGCTGCATAGCACTCCTTTAATCAAAAGTAAACTCAGGCCAGGATATAGTAAAGTAAAAATATAGTGACAAATGGTTGGGTAGAATAATACCATTGCATTTCACTATGCTTGCAATTATTATTATTATTATTATTATTATTATTATTATTATTATTATTATTGATAAAAGACATGGACACTAATTTTCCTGTGTCATTTTTTAAATACAAAGCACACATCATTATCTTGGACTTTATCATAATCATCAGCACAGAGAGGTCTCATTATCAAGTCACATCTCTTTAGAGTCTATAGAAAAGCTTGGCTTTGTATGTAGAGTACTACTTAGTGCACTAGAAGAAACTTGTGAGATTCATTCCTTAAGACTAGTGAGGTCTAATGAAAAGTATTTCTGTAGAATCTGTACAGCTGTGTGACAGTTCAGTTTCCACACTATCTATCCAGTATATGAAGTCAGTACCTTCTTACCTTCGTATCGAAGATCCAACAGCACAAGCACAAAGGGCACATAATTTACTAGTTTGTATGCGACTGGTGTTATAGTTACCATGATATAATGTGTTTTTTTTTTTTTTTTGTAAACTCAGGTGTAGGAATATGAAGGCTTGGCTACAATGATGTTTAATGAAGATAACCACAGCGCAGGACATGGTTTCCTCACATGCATATGATAAAATCAGCTGCTGATTTGGTCTTTTTAATGTGTTCTCACTGAACATGAGACTAGTTAAGCAATGAAGGCAATACATCCCAGACCATAATATTTTCTGGACACGGCTTGGACACACTTTATTTGAACTTCCAATACACCAGGCACAAGAACGGTTTCTTTCCAGAGGCCTTCATTCATGGCCCTTAAAGAGTATTCTTAATCTTCAATACAATGTCACTGTGACCTGTGATATACATATCAGTTATTGTATAAACGATTACAATTATTTATTATACATATTTTTTGCATTTAGCAATTTCATTCTTTACATATAAGTCATATATTACAAGGAACAACTCCAATTTATTGTTGTTATTGTTGTTTTGTTGTGTTTATCTAGGCTAGTTAATATTAACTATGTAAACACAACAAAACAACAACAACCATAAATTGGTTATAGATATTGCGATAAATTAGGTCACAATACACTTTTCTATGATGTTGTAGGTAAGGTGATATCCATCCATCCATCTTCAATACTACTTATCCTTCAGGGTCACGGGGAACCTGGCGCCTATCCCAGGGAGCATCGGGCACAAGTATATCCTGGACAGGCCAATCCATTACGGCACAATCACATACACACTCGCACACCCATTCATACACTACGGACACTTTTAGACATGCCAATCAGCCTACCATGCATGTCTTTGGACTGGGGGAGGAAACCGGAGTACCCGGAGGAAACCCCCACAGCACGGGGAGAACATGAAAACTCCGCACACACAGGGCCTCAGTGGGAATCGAGCCCCCGACCCTGGAGTGAGGCGAACGTGCTAACCACTAAGCCACCATCCACCTGGTATTGTGATATCTTTTTTTTAGTAATTACAAAATAAATTGAATTGAATGAAAGCAGCTAATTATATGTAAATTTGCTGATGTTTTTAAAAGCCTAATCTTTCAAATATCTCCCTCCTTTTTTAAAAAAACTAATTTTCAGTGTTAGAATTTAGTTTTTGTAGGAATGAAATAAATAAAATATCTAACTCAGTTGAACAGTTCTTACTTGTTACTACTGGTACTACTTGTATTGTTCTCTGCTAGATATATATCGCTTTGCTTGTATTTTTCTCATTTGTTAGTCGCTTTAGATAAAAGCATCCGCTAAGTGAATAAATGTAATGCACTTTAAATCTATTCATTTATTTTACATCCCCACCCCCATCTGTTTACATGTTTTCACATCACGGCTACTTTGGTGACAGTTTGTTAGCTAAATTATATAGCATGATACATATCCCTGCTTGAGTGTGCGAGCATACTTGACCAATAAAACTGATTCTGAATCTGATTCAGAAAAATGGCAGTGATCCGTACGGAAGCCGAAGGAATCGACTCATATTGAAGAGCTAAGCCAAAGGATTCGGTTCACTTAAAAGAGCCAGTGCTTTCCATCATTGAAGGAAGTGAAGTGCGCGGTGAAAAAGCATCATAATGGACGCTACAGTGGCATGTAATAATTGTGGCTTACCGTACACGTTGTCTGGTAAAAAAATGTTTTAAACAAATTCTCTGTATTTACTTATACAAGTATTTTCCGGACGCATCTTGGTTACACACTGCTGAATGCGCTGAATGCAATGTGGGTTCAGAACACACCTAATTAACCTAATTAGCTAGTGAACCTTTGACAATTAGCAGACTACATCCTCAATGTGAGCGTTTTAAAGTTAAACAGTGAGACTTAATTGATAAACATGGCCTTCGAGTTAGCTTGAGTTTAGTTGGCTAGCTAGCTAACGTCTTGCATTAAAGCTTAATTTTCTTTTTTTTTTTTTTTTGCAGCGTGGTTTCTTAAAAATGATAAATAACCAAATTCCACACAGCAAATGTTAGCCATGTGAAATGTTAAGAAGAGCAGTGGGGGAAATTTCCCTATGTGATGTTTAGCTTCATAAATAAGTGCACTTGATGTTTTTTTGGTGGTTTTATTGCTGTTTACAGAGGGTAAGGTTGTGGGGAGGCTGCCCCATGTGCTCTTCTGTGTGGAGTGTCTCTGCTCTCTGGAGTGTCCTCAGGACTCCAACTCTGTCCCCTCAGTCAGCTGTCCCGAGTGTAGGGTGAGCACTGTTCACAACTCCTGTCCATGCAGCCATCACTCCCTTACTGCGCTACAGCATGTCAACCAGCTTTCACAACTCTTTTTAGGGAAAGTAGCTAAAGCATGCTCAATTTGTCACCAGATGACACCATAGATTACATTTTTTCTAATTACTTATGATATGGCAATGAATATTACTAACTAGTTTTAAAAAAGAAAGAAAGGCAGATAGGGTGCCGATACTTGTAGAGTTGCATAGATATATCATGAACATGCACATTTTTTAAACGCGTCTACAAATGAAGAAGGCAGGCAAAAAGAAGTCGTGAAAGGTGAGTAGTCTGAAGGAAATGGTTACTCGTTTGTAAGTATCAACAAGAAAAGTGTTTAAAATGAAGAACTATGGGACAGTAAAGTTATTAAAACATAACTTTCTCAGATTTACTAAGTAGATAACACTAGTTGGTCATTACTACACCCCATAACGTTAGATAAGTGTGTCCGAGTTTAGTATTTATGCAGACCTTTTATTTATTTTTTATTCCTCCACCACTAAGTCTGTCCATCCATCTGAGGTTCTCATTAATGCAATATCTCAACCAGTGGTTGAATGTTTGTAGGAATTCTATAGACTATATTGTTGTTGTAACCAGCAGATGACTCAATTAGTATTTGGAATTGATCCAAAAATATAAGAGGTCACAGCAGTTTCATGTTTAGGAACTCAAGGCCCTTTATTGTTTTTTTTTGGCTAGCTACGGTTTTGCCATCATTCCATGCTTCTGTGTGTCCTTGCTTTTGCATGAGATTCTTGTTTAGTGTGACATCTCAAGAACGAAAGGTTGAATGTTTTATAGTGTAGCAGC
Organism: Ictalurus punctatus; assembly: GCF_001660625.3. Taxonomy (NCBI): domain Eukaryota; kingdom Metazoa; phylum Chordata; class Actinopteri; order Siluriformes; family Ictaluridae; genus Ictalurus; species Ictalurus punctatus. The sequence goes on from NW_026521111.1 coordinate 27,309, forward strand.
AGCGGCAGGTGGAACACAGACAGAGTGAGACTGGTTAAGAGAGCTTTTATTTTGTAGAATGGGAGTGCAGAAGGGTCATGGGACACTCTGTCCTGGGGCAGCAGTCTGTGAGGGAGGTGTTAGAGAGGAGTGTGGTCGCTATGGGCCAGGCAGAGTGGTGTAGGTCGGTAGCAGAGTGCGGAGGAAGCGTAGGTAGTGGGGGGGAGAGAATTGCTGTCATCATCGTCATCTGCAAGACATAGAACCGAATTGATCAGCGTAGACAAAAGCTGCTCAAGCTGCTGAGGTTGTGATGCCCTTTTATCCTCTCCAGTCTTCTCTGAGAGGGTGAGGAGTTGCAGTGTTTATCTGCCGCAATTTGTGCTCTATTTCCCCACCTCATGCTCTGCTGCAGTCGACAACAGTGGTGCTGAAATGACTGTCTGTTCAGCACCCAGGTGGCAGTAGTGTGAGGAGCATTTTTCACCTCTTCAACAGGTTCACGTGGAACCTGTACGTTTCTGCTCGCTTATCGGCTGCTGCAGATGTTATCGTCAGCTGCTGGAGGCTGGCCTCCATTAGTTGCTGCAGCATGGAATCCATGTTTTTATTTTTAAATTTTTTATTATTATTATATATTTTTTCCTTTATTTTTTTATTTGGCCGCGTCTGTGCTCATTCCCGTATCCTTCACCAGACTTACAAATGAGAAAATACAAGCAAAGCAATATATCAAGCAGAGAACACTGCAAGTAGTGCTACAATAGAAGATTTTTAATTGAGTTCTAGAAGATGCAAAAATGTAATCAGCCCTGAGATTCTAACCAGCGACCTTGGCGTTCTTACCACCACACACTAACTAACTGAGCTACATTGCCATATATATAATATATCATAATAGTTTCGAAGAGAATTTTTAAGCGAATATTTTTAAGTGTCCAAAATTATATGGACGGCGCTCCGTGCAGCGGGGAAAGCACTCAGACATAGCCCGGGGAGGGAGCGTCATGTCGCACAGACTCTGGCCAGCTCCAGGCCGATCATCGCTGATTTTTTTCCCTGGGCGTTGAAGAGTTATCATTGATGAAATTGTTACTTTACATTTATTTGGTAAAAAGCTTAGACTTTTTTGGAACATTCGGCCGTTACATCGGGTGATGAACAGTTCCCAGATAGCAAGCACATTTGGGCCGATTCTGGTAGAAATGCGCCACTGTCGGCTCAATTCAGCTAAAATTAAGGAGCTCAGCCGCCTGGAAAACACTTTTGACGGTTAAATCAGTTAGGATACTCGAGGCTGCAGTCATTCTTCGTTTTCAAGAGGAATCATTTCAGCTGAAGAAGGTAAGTAATTTAATTGAGTAATTTCAGTCTACAATGTTGTTTGATATTTAAAATGTCATGGAGAAAATGTTTTTTAAAAATCTTTTCAATGGTATGTGTGATTGTGACGAGAACATCAGATGGCGTACTAGCAGCTAGCTAGCCGGCTAGCTAATTTAGCTTAAGAGGCAGCTCGACACTTTTTTTTTATAAAGCTTTTTTAATTGCTGTACAAATAAGATAAACTCCTAGTTTATTCCTCCCCTTTCCTGTTTTACTACTTTTTATTTAACTTTTTTAATATGTTGTGTCAGAAAACCCACACAGTTTGCAGCATGCTGTGTCCTGTTATTAGATTATATTGTCCACTTGGCAGTATAACAGACCTGTTGTTCGGCTCAACACTGTATTTCTTATGTGCAATTCTTAGCCTTAGTCTAGCAATATACTAATTTTTTGTCTCTTTGAGTGATCCTGAAGGGATTGAATAATGTTTAAATGCAACTGTATTTTAAAGACAGCGATAAAGAGGGCAGGACCTGGCCAGACCTCCAGTCAGACGTGGAAGTGTCTGGGTAAAGACCACCAAGGTGTAAAACATGCAGATATTTGTTCAGCACATCGCTATTGCTATTCCCTCATGCTTTGAGAGCATATTCAAAGTTGTATTTTTCATGAAACATTGTAGAATTTGGCAATATAGTCAATATTTTAGACTCTTTCACAGAGTCTGGAAAGAGTGGACGATATGCCATATGAGCGTATTCTTCTGCTTTCTGATTGACTTTCTTTTAGGTATTAATTAACCATGATTTCCACTCAGCCATCTTACTGGAATTGTGTAGGTTAGGAATAAGACTGAGGATGGAGTTGTACAGTTTTGTAGTGTGTATCGTTTGTAAATATTGTTAACTTCTTTACCATAGCCATGCTGAGGGAGGTGTTAACTAAATTAGAGATGGTGCTGGACCAACAAACCACTGAGATTGCTTCAACTACAGGAGGTCCAGGTGCAGCCTTTGGATATTGATGAAGATTTACTGCCCCTGCAAGACCTTCCTCAACTGTGTAGTCTGGAGCGAAGGATGCAACAGAGCCCAGATTACAAGCAAAATCTGGTGAGAATTTTTTCTCTTTTTTTTGTTAACAACTGCTTGCACAATTACACAGCTACTGAGAGCATTTCTGTTTTCTCAAGGTGACACACTCGTACTCAAAGCACAACATTGAACACCACTTTGATATGAGGGAACAGTTATGACCTAATATTTGGTAGAGGAGGAAAACATGGAAAACACACAGGGCAGGGTAACTGCAGAAGTAGTGAGAAGCACTGACACTTTTGACGAGGCAATACATGCTTATTAATTTTATATATTATATTATTTTATATTATATTATTGTTTTAAGAATCCTCAGTTTCAGGTAAACTGGTTGGAGCTTATTGACAGGGCGGATGTGCTCAACTGCACCTGGTGCATATTGGTGATTACTAACTCCCTGGAAAAGAACCTCAATTGGAGGGGAATCAATAGAAAGACTTCACTGTCCGCTCTCCAACTCGGAGAGGTCGTGATTGGTAAGTATATCTGTTTACATACAGAATTAGCTGTCTCTCTCAGATGATATGTAAGGGGTAATCCACGGCTAGATGTGCATTAAACGATTTTAGTGCATGATGTGGAGGAAATGATCCACTCGTTCAAATCGTTTAATGCACACCTAGCCATGGATTACCCCGCCTATACCATGGTCTTTCCACAATTAATAATGTTAAAGCTGTCATTGGTTTAGAAGTGCAAACTTTGATTAGAAGTTTAAAATGATCGTTAATTTCTATTAGTTAGGTCGTTAGATCTGGAATTTTGCCCATTATAAATCAGACACAGAGGTAAAGTAGTGTGATGAGATTGCATTTATTTGAATGAATTGACAGATATCTATCAGAGAGAGAGAGAAGGAGAGAGAGAGATCAAGCGTGTATGAATTACGTGCATCATAGGTGCCTCTCAGCAGTCAGTGTTGCGCAGCAGTAGTGTAGTAAAACTAAGAGTTGAATTACTTCAGAAACAGTGATGGTACCACCTCGTTGCTGAGAAATATCATGTAGCTTTTCACCAGCAAAGCTATTTTTATTGTTAAAGTTGCAGAAAGCGCTGGCAAGATGTGTCTGTTCATATGAATGTCTCTGTATGCTCGAGTGTCTGTGCGTGTGTGCATGTAGGCTGCGCATTGACCTAGAAATGATTACGGTGATCAATCTGACGGGAACTACCTGTGCAATAAACGGTTATAATGCACACCTTCCAGCCAATCAGAATCCAGTATTCACAGTGACCATGGTATAAGCATAGTTAATGCTTAAGATTCATAATGACTGTATGATATGTATTGCTTTATTCCAAAGTTCATAGAAACCTCTTTACGGCTAATGCTGCAGAGATGGAGGTCGAGAGGACCATGAAGAGGTGGCTCCAGCTGGCATCAGATCAAGAGTGTGGTGCAAGAGAAGTCTTTTGCAAAAGGAAGGTATGTAGTGTTTTAACTGTGGTGTTTTTGTGGTATTTGTTAAAATGTTCCTACTGTAGTTTATTTTTAATTGTTTATAAAAAATTGTTTTAAAAAAATCCTTGCTGTTTTTAAATGGTGGAATTTGTGTGTGTGTGTGCTTGGTAGCTGGGTGGGTACACAGTTGCGGTCGGAAGTTTACATACCCCTTGCTGAATCTACAAAATATTAATGCTCTTAACAAAATAAGATTGATCCTGTGCAATCGTTGGGAACTACATTGTGCGAAATGTCCGCGTCGCTTCAACAAAGGGTAAGGTGCACACACAATTTTTCTTTTGCTTGTGTCCTTGATGTCGCTGAGCAGCTACCAGGAATCCTGAAGAAGGACGAGTGCATTGGAGCAGTCGTGCCGCATGCGGGGGCAAACATCAGGCTTCGGCAGACAGAGGTTCTGAAGAGGGCCAGCCTGATCGAGACGGTATGAGGCAGATCACCCACCGCGAAGATCATCGTCTCTGGACCTCTTCCCTCATACAGATGTGGAGCTGAAAAGTTCAGTAGACTTCTAGCATTAAATGATTGGTTAGTTTCTTGGTGTAATTAACAGGAATCTGCTGTTTGTTAATAACTGGAATCTGTTCTGGGAGCGTCCTAGGTTGTTTCGTCCTGATGGCCTGCACTCCAGCAGCTTCGGAGCGGAACTGCTGTCAGACAACATCTCCAAGACACTACAAACCAAGTGACTGCCTACCGTAAGCACATCTTCCTACAATAATGTTCATCATAAGCAATGTTCAATTAATAGTTTAACACCTGTAGTACATACTATGGAGACTGTGTCTGTTCCCTGAGCTATACAAATACATAGACAATTTCAGAATGTTTGTTTTAGTAACCTAATTAACCTAAAATTATATCATACTGAATGCACATCCAGCACCTTTAATCTGAAGCTAGGGCTATTAAACATTAGATCTCTTGCGTCTAAGGCTCTTATTGTTAACGAAATCATTACTGATCAGGGATGTAATTTAATGTGTTTAACGGAGACTTGGATTAAACCAAACGAGTACCTAGCATTAAATGAAGCCAGTCCTCCTGGATACAGTTATGTACATCAGCCTCGTTCAACTGGTAGAGGAGGAGGTGTTGGTCTCATCCATAGTCAAAATCTAGGCGTCACACAAAAACCTAGTCATAAATTTAATTCTTTTGAAATTCTTTATACCAGCATAACTTATGTAGCCACTAAAAATAAGTAAATTCCACTAATTATTATTTACCGACCCCCAGGGCCATATACTGAATTTCTTAGTGAATTTGCAAACTTTATCTCAAACCTGGTTGTTTCTGTAGATAAAGCATTAATCGTCTGTGATTTTAATATTCATTTTGATAACCTGGAAGACCCTCTGAGAATAGCGGTTGTGTCCATCTTAGATGCAGTAGGGATTAATCAGAACGTAATCGGACCTACTCATAATGGTGGTCACACTCTTGACCTCATACTAACATACGGATTAAATATAGAAAATATTGTAATTTTTCCACAGTCTGAAGTTGTCTCAGACCATTATCTTATCTCGTTCATAATACATATTGATCATAATATTTCCACCTCCGCTACCGTGTAAAACGTACTTTCACATCAGCTACTGCACCGAGCTTCATAAATAACCTCCCAGAGACATCAATTATATTTGGATCACCGTCTGATCCCACAGAACTCGATCAGGCAACTGAAAGCTTGGAGTCAACACTCCGCTACACGCTAGATAGAGTGGCTCCACTCAAATGAAAAATAATTAGAGAGAAAAAGCTAGCACCCTGGTATAACGATCAAACGCGAACCTTAAAACAGACAACTCGACAATTAGAACGTAAATGGCATCAAACCAAATTGGTGATATTCCAAACAGCATGGAAGGAGAGCCTACTGAAATATAGAAAATCTCTTAGCGAGGCTAGAAAAATCTATTTCTCCACCTTAATAGGAGATAAAAAAACAATTCTAGATTTCTATTCAACACAGTAGCAAAATTTACTAGGAATAAAATCACTACAGAGAGAAACACTCAATCATTACATAGCAGTGAAGATTTCATCAAATTTTTCATTGGTAAAGTTGAAAATATTAGATGTGAAATTCAGGCTATTAAATTAAAACCAGACAGTATTATAACTCACCCTGTAGATGATAATATAGCAATATCGGATCAATGTTTAGAATGTTTTACTCCCCTTAGAGAGACCAAACTAGCTTCATTAATCTCTTCAGCAAATTCATCAACTTGCTTACTAGATCCTGTGCCTACATGTTTCTTAAAAAGATTTGTCCAGGAGTAATTGAACCACTTTTAAATATAATCAACTCTTCCCTTAGCACTGGCTATGTACCTAAATCACTTAAACTAGCAGTTATTAAAACCCTGATTAAAAAACCTGACTGACCCGTCTCAACTGTCCAGCTATAGACCAATATCACATCTCCCCTTCATCTCCAAGGTCTTAGAAAAGGTTGTACACAGCAAAGTTATGCTCGTACTTACACAGGAACAACATTCATGAAATGTATCAGTCAGGATTTAGACCTCATCATAGCACAGAGAGAGCGTTAGTTAAAGTAGTAAATGACCTTCTACTGACCTCTGATCAGGGTTGTGTCTCGTTGCTTGTGTTACTTGACCTTAGTGCAGCTTTTGATACTATAGATCACACTATTCTCCTTGATAGATTAGAAAATGTTGGCATTAAGGGAACAGTCCTCTCCTGCCTCAGGTCTTATTAGACCGATCGTTATCAGTTCAGTTCGTAGATGTAAATGGAGACTTCTCCACGCATACCGAGGTTAAATTTGGTGTTCCACAAGGTTCTGTTTGAGGCCCACTGCTTTTTACTTTGTATATGCTACCTCTAGGTCAAATTATTCGTAAACATGGAATGAACTTCCACTGTTATGCTGATGATACAGAGCTGTATGTTTGCAACTGAACAATAACAACAATAAACAACAACTGAAGAATAGCGAAAAACTCCAACTGTTTTGTAAGTCAAACTTTTTAATGTTCACCTGGAATTTGACTCAATAATAATAAATCTCAGAATAATAAATCTATATGTTTACATGAACTGAAGTTTTTGATCATAATATCAAAATTGTCATACAATCCTAAATGATGGAATTGTATCTTATGTTGGACCATGTATTCCAGAGATTTTTTATTTGAATTTCTTGTAGCGTGCTTACTTGAAGACGATGAGGCGGAGCAGCATCGGAGAGACAGTTCGCTCCATTCTCCAAAGAATCGGGGAGAACAGTCTGTGGTGTATGTTTTCGTTGAAAGCGCCAAAAGGTGGGAAGCTGGCTTTGACTGATCAGGATGAAGTGTATGGCCTTGTACACTGTGAGTATGAAGGATAAAAAATGTATACCGTAATTTTCGGACTATTGAGCGCACCTGAATATAAGCCGCACCCACTAACTTTAAAAAGAAAAAAAATTTTGTACATATATAGGCCGCACTTGTCTATAAGCCGCAGGTGTCCACGTTGTAACGCGAGATATTTACACAGAAAGATGTTACACAAATAGATTTTTTAAACTTTTAATTAAATACGTACCTTAAATGCTTTTTTCCTGAACAGTGCGTGCCAAGCTTACGTGCAGCAGCTCTATTTCCTTCTTCAACAGCCAGATCGATCGCCTTTAACTTGAAAGCTGCATCAAATGCATTTCTTCGTGTGTTTTCCATGATGAGGGTGTGTGCATGAAGCGCAAATGACTGATCTGAAGAATTTAGTGTGAGTGTGTTTGATTTAATTCGAACAGTTTCATTGGTCCACTGTGACCTGTTCGGTAATTTCATTGGTCCGATGTGACAAGGCTAAATATTTTGGCGGCATGAAGCTCGTTAGCCCATAAAAATCCATAAATTAGCCGCATCATTGTTTAAGCCGCAGTGTTCAAAGCGTGTGAAAAAGGTAGCGGTTTATAGTCTGGAAATTACGGTACATGACGGTATATGCCTCCTTTGCAAACTCTTGAGAAGAAAGTCTTGCCTTCAGAAAACGGACATTTTCTCTGTTATTGCATTCCAAGGCTGAATGTTTTTGTTGATATTTATGTTACAGATATTGCCGAACAAGCACATGGACGTGAATATACTGTTGCCGGTTGCAGAGAGGCCATCGGCAGCTACCTAAAAAATGCCCCAGGCAGGAAAAGTGTCAAGAAACACATTATGAGTGTTTATGATGAAGGTTAGAATTTAAATCTACAACTTCTGTGGTTCTTTTTCTTTTCTCATTCATACAAATGTGCCATTGTGTAACACTGTTGACTGACTCATTAGTTTTTATATCCCTTTGAAAAGCAAAAACCTTTCCACTATGCATATAACTGAAAGTGCATACATGCTCCAAACCTTTTGTGAATACTGATGATTGATTTGGAGGTTTCAAATTATGAGTGAATTGTGGTTCACTTTCTTGCGATCAGGAATGTGTAGCTAATGTCTGTAGTTTACTGATTCCGAAATTGTTGGTTCAGACTGCATCATATAGTACTAGTATATAACAATGAAATGAAATGCCATATATTCAGATATATCCACTGTCTGTTCACAGCAGAGCTACATGGGATCTCTAGTGCGTCCTGCAAGAATTGGGCCTTAGTCCAGTTCAGATTCAATTTTGTAATTCCTCTCCCTCGCGTGACAGCCTCCAAACAGTACAATTCTAATGAGCTTGAATATACGGAGAATTCCATTGGGTTTGATGTCTGACTAATAATTTTTTTCTTTGATTAGCAATACATAGGAACTATATCTGGCTATTTTGTGTGTTACAATATTGAATGTCATTTTTCAGCTTTTAACTTCGTCTGCATTTACTAAAATTCATGCATGTTTATTAAAAATATTCATGGAGTTTGTTAAACTATATAATTGTTGTCTGTCATTCATAAGATTCGTCATGCGAATTCCATAGACCAGAATCTAACATCCACATTATTGAAGCTTGTTTAATTACGGGTTTGTTAAAGCATGCGGTATGTTATATGCTTTAATTGTATCTTGCCACATAATGTTGGAAAATGAGTACTTGTGTACTTTTCAAGAAATTAGATACAAAAAGGATTACACATATCTGATTAGAAAAAATAGCATCATAATGTGTGTAACTTTGTGTATAAATATTGTGTAGTGTATTTACACCACATTATGAGGTGTATATACAGGCAATTACAAAATACTATGTGCATGTTGTTGAGTCTTTCTGGAATTCTATATCCCTGTTTTATAAAGCACTGAATGGTTTGGGTCCAATATATATTTCTGATCTACTGGTACATTATGAACCATCCAGACCTCTGAGGTCATCTGGAACAGGTCTGCTTTCTGTTCTCAGAGTCAAAACTAAATGTGGAGAAGCAGCATTTAGTTTTTATTCTCCACATATCTGGAACAAACTCCCAGAAAACTGCAGATCTGCCAAAACTGTCAGTTCTTTTAAATCAAGACTGAAGAATTTTCTTTTTGCTGCTGCTTTTAAATCAATCATCAAGGTATTTTAATTAATATCTTATGCTGCACTGTAACCTTTTTAATCTTTTTTTAATTTTATATAATGTGTATGAACTCTTTTTAATGTCTTCTTTTTAAATGTTGCTTTGTGTTGCTTTTATGTAAAGCACTTTGAATTACCCTGTTGCTGAAAATGTGCTATACAAATAAATTTGCCTTGCCTTTGTGGATCTTCTCCAGTGAAATAGATGAGGCCACCTACGGAACGCATTAATTTACATAGGAGCAGCGATGAGAATAGAAATGTATTTCTAATATTAGTTGAAATTTCAAAGATTAAGGTAATGTATCATACATTATTACATTACAACGATAATTATCCTGAACGGGTTAAAAAAGAAGACAGAGATTAATAGTAATATCATGTCAGATTTCTTACCCAGAATACCGCTTCTGGGGAAATTGCCGTTCCCGAGGGTGGACACACGAGGGCAGTCAAGCTCCATCCAGCACAAGACACAACGCCGCCTGGAACAGAAGGAAGATTTGGGCTACTGTACACAAACAGCTCATCGGCGTTATTACTGTGCATTGTCTAGTTTTCACATAAGGACAATACACGGCTCTTCTGCACTGTTCATCATCTAAAAAACAAAAATTATGTAATATACATAGCAGTATATTTATCATAATAAAGTTCACTCATTAATAACGAATAATAAACATTTCTATAACCCCCCCCCCCATGTTGATAGAAATATAAAGCATATATATATATATATATATGAAAGGAAATTCTCTTATATCATGTACTCTCTTATATTATGAACTGCTATCAAATACCTATGATGAATAATTTAATTACCTCTTTGAATAAACTGATCACTTGCCATCTTTATTATAGTAGACTTATTTTGTAGTATGACCCTGGGTGCTGTGTGTTTTGTCTAAATCTGTCTGGCCCCTGCACCAGTAGAAACTGTCCACGCACTGCTTCTTATCAATGTGTATAAATACTCTTGGTTTGCATGAATAAACTCGGACGTCTCCGTGAGCATGCATGTGTCCGTGTGTGTTCACTTAGGCTCCCCAGATCTCAAACGCTCTGAGAAAAACCACACCTTCTAGCTCATAGCAGCACAGAACTAAAAGTTAATAGAAGTAAATAATTGTAGAACAGGCTGAAAGGGCTGACGGAGATCTGAAGACATAAATATGAGATTCCATGAGATACTTGGAAATCTAACTATATATATATATATATATATATATATATATATATATATATATGTCCCCTTCTCTCTGTACCACGTTCTAAATATTCAAACTGCCCAAGAAAGAAAATTTGCTGTTTTCTGAGACGGTGAAGTGGCTCTTAAAAGAGCCTTTGTGTATATTAGACGGAGTTGTGGTTTAAGCGCGTTCTCCGCGAATACGCCGGGCCAGCTGAATATCCTTGGGCATGATGGTCACTCTCTTGGCCTGCGTTCTCTAGTTTTGACATATCAAAAACAGTACACGGAGCTTCTGAACTGTTTACCAGCATTATTATTATTATTATTATTATTATTATTATTATTATTATTATTATTATTACATTTTTAAAGAACATACCCTCGATTCTTGACATGGAAATGTTGTTTGTAAGTTTACATTGAAATAATATATCCAGATATCTGTACAGCTGCTTTGTGACAATGTCCATTATTAAAACACGCTACATAAACTAACAAAATGCAAAGGTTAGATACAGCAATGATTTAATACAACTCCGTTCAAATGCATACAGAGGCCTGCTCAGACACCACAGCGTTTAAAAACTCGACATTCGCGGCGTCATAAACGGGGGAAATGGTCACGCATACCACCAGGACATGTCTAGCACTCTGAACGCTGCTCCGATTTCACTATATATGTGCGCGCGCTGGCCAGACAGACGGAAAGAGACACGGTATACAGACAGCACACCAACACATTTAAAGCATATTCACACATGATGATGATGATGATGATGATGATGATGATGATGATAAATAGTTTGATATTTCTGTAAAGTTGCTTTGAGACAATGTCTATTGTAAAAGCGCTATACAAATAAATAAAAATTGAATTGATAAATATACTGCTATGTATATTTTATAATGTTAAAGTACACAAATTGATTTGTAATATGAAAATATTAATGTATTTCTAATGTTATTAGAAATTTCATTCTCATCACTGCTTCATGTGTTCCCTACGTGGCCTCATCTACTTCACTCGAGAATATCCACAAATAGGGAAGAACATTACAAAGATAGGTAAAGTATACAATAATTATTTGGAGGGCCCACGGGGTTCCTCAGGGTTGGCTGCTGCAGTGCCCGATGGCTTCATGTAGGCCATCTTGGCCTCATTTTCCACCACATCAGCCATACATTCCTGTTCCAAGTTCAGGAGATGATCTATGGCTTCATCAACCATCTCTGGACGGCCAGTTACAGTAACCAAATTGGGATCTGCAGCTCCGCTCTGAGGAAACCGAAGATCAACTTTAAATTCATCCATGATTTTGTGGATACCCTTGGTACGAGCACCAATAATGCAAGCATGAACTCTGCTGTCCAAGGTAATGTCCTCAGATATAATTTCCTCCAGTTCATCAACAATGCCTTGGATAGCATCACATGCTGCTATAGCATTCTGCTCATAGCCGGTGATGCTGATCTGGTCCTGGTTCTCGTCATATTTCTCAGGGAACTGGATGTTGACATCATGGTCAGTATGGATCTGGGTGATTATGGCACCTTGCGAGCAATGATCTTGGGATGATATTTGGGATCCACAGTGATAGGAGCTTCAAGTTGACCGAGAGCCCGATCCTCCTGTTCAGCCTGCAGCTCTTTGATGCGCTCAAGAAGCCCTTCTTTAGCATGGTCCAGGTGAGTGGCAAGGCCTGTAACGGAAATTATGTCGGACTGGAGCTCAGGAGCAGGCACTTGAATATTGACCTCAAATTCATCCATCATTTTGCAAATGCCACTTCCTTTCTGCCCAGTGATGTAGCGATGAAGCTCAAAAGGCACTTCTCCTTCAATGCTCACATGTACCAGAACCTTCAGGGCTTCCACTGCAGCCTCACGTCTCCATGTAATATTTCTTGGCCAACTACCACAAACTTGGAACAGAATACCCCTTCTGGGAAACTGCCGTTCCCGAGTTTGGACACACGAGGGCAGTCAAGCTCCATCCAACACAACGCCGCCTGAAACAGAAGGTGGGTTTGGGCTATTTTACACTGACGCAGCTCATCAGTGTTATTACTGTGCATTGTCTAGTTTTCACGTATCAAGGACAATACACGGAGCTTCTGAACTGTTTAACAGCATCATCATTATGATTTAATTTTTAAAGAACGCACCCTCTTCTCTAGACATGGAAATGTTGGGGTTTTTTAAGTTTACATTGTCACACAGCAGCTGTACACATATCTGGATATATTATTTCAGTGTCCATTCTTAAACACAGATGAACAAACAAAGAAACTAACCACATGAAAAGGTTAGATAGACCAATGATTAAATACTACTCCGTTCAAATGAATACAGAGGCCAGCTCAGATAACACAACGTTTAAAAACCTCGACATTCGCGGCGTCATAAAGGGAACAACCGTCAAGCATACCATCAGGAAACTTATAGAACTCTGAACGTGACGTCATAACAGATCTTATGGCTCGCTGCTCCGATTTGACTATATATGTCTGTGCGCGCGCGCGGGGAGACTGACCTAGACACGGTATAAGGACAGCACACAAACACATTTAAAACATATTAACACATTAACATTATATCATGTACATAGCAGTATAGTTATCATAATAAAGTACACAAATTTACTGCTAATATTAACATTATTAATGTCTTTCTAATCTTATTAGTCATTTCATTCTCATCACTGCTCCTACGTAACTTCATGTGTTCCCTAGGTGGCCTCGTCTATTTCACTCGAGAATATCCACAAATAGGGAAGAACATTACAGAGATAAAGGCTTAAAATTGCTTGAATGATAAAAAGTCAATAAATACGAAATCACTAGATAACTTTAAAGGGTTTATTTTCTACAGAACATGAATACAATCCTTTCACTCAAAATAGGACTCCCCGCTGCAGACCCTCCTCCAACGTTTTCAAAAAAGCTCCTAGCGTCATATCTAGCGACTTTTTAGACAAACCTTAGCTACTTTCCGTAGAAGAGAATGGCCAGTACTGCCCGGTGAGTGTGAGGTCCTGCTTTCCCCCGGAGACACGCCTCTCTCTGCGGCTACTCTGTTCAGTGAGGGGCAGAGAGGAGCAGCACATTCATTCACTTCTAACTTTCTCTCTGAGAGATTATTTTACATGGAAATATAGCACGAAATCACAGTGCACTCGTTGTCTTTAACTTATGTGTGTGGTGGTTTAGTCAGATGACGTCACGGTTATAAAATCAGGATTTTAGCAGTGTAGATCAGCAGCTTGGAAAAGGTTTGAAAGTGACTGCTGGTGAACATGTAGTCTCTTATTGGGCCGTGGTTCAGTCACTATTTCATACTCGTCCTGTTGTCTGACAACAGAAACAGAAAAATACGTAAATGAAAACAGCTTTATTGGGAATTTGGCTGTAAAGGGCTGACTTTAGGCAGAATGAAAATACGATGTAATGATGTAATGAATATGCTAATTAGTGCATGACATCATCTAGAAACGTGTGGACACAGTGCTCCTGTCACTCACTTGGAGTATTTTAACATTATAGTGAAGATAATCAGTGCCTGGGAAATACAAATTTAGTCCATCACGGCTGGGAAAAGGAGCTATATTAAAATTGGCTGTGTTTTTATTATTATTATTAATACTAATAATATTTTTTGGAATTTAAAAAGAAGAAATAAAGAATATGTTTGAATGACATCTCTTGTATAGTCCGTGAAAACAAAAGCATACACAGTATTTGAAAAGTGCTTGAAAGTCCTGGAATTTCATTATGAAGCATCTGTACAGACCCTGTTATATGTACTATGTGATTGATGTATTAAACATGCCTCTTGATTTCTGGGTTTAGCATAGTTATACCTCGGTTTGAGTTTAAAACAATAGCTAGATTTACTGGTAGAATATTGCTAGTTAAGTTTCTCTCACAAATATTATTGAGTAGATAAAGTATATTCAGTAGCTTTTCTGGGATAGTGAGAATTTAGGTTAATATAGTAGAAAACAAAACACTCCGATTATCCTGGTTGTAAGAACTGCTCATTCATCTGTACACCTTTACAGTTTTCACTGCAGATATATCATCAGCTTTATTGAACAATACTCAGAATCCTTGTCACCTCCCAGCCAATCAGTCATCAGTCATGATGAATTTTTGTATGGTTGGAAGCATGTTTAAAACACAGAAAGTGCTGAGATCATGTAAGAATGAGGTTTTACTCACTGGCATAAATGTGTTCACTTTAAACTTTGTTCCTTCCCTTAAACACTTACCTGATTGAGAATTTCCAATGTTTGTAGAATGATGATTCTCAGTACAGCACATTACCAAATATTGATGGGATTTTAATTTATTTATTTATTTGTGACAATTATGGGATTTTTTAATTTATATAATATGCGAACATTTTTTTTTTTTTACATGATTTTACACCTTATCTTATTTGGCTCATCAAGGTTCAGAGCATTCCATTCTCTTAAATCAACATTTCCCATTGTTAGTATCAGAATCTTATTTAACATGCAACATATTCAATAATCTGTAACTAAGACTCAATAAAGAAATTCTCATTACACAGTGTCCAGAATGTCTCTGAAACACTTCAGCCTATGATTAGCCATGGATTCCTGGGAGGACACTGTAGCAGTCTCTGAGGATTTCTTCTTATCACTTCACTGTAAAAACAAACAACAACCCCAAACCATTAAATGCTGGCTTCATCTTCTTTTAATTTGATTGTCAGTGCTCAACTCAAACCAACAGCAGTATTATTAATAATATCAGGAATGATTGTGTCTAAAATCAACCACTGATTATATCCCACTTGTTTGTTTCTAGATTGTATGATTTATTTAGCCAAATCTAAACTCACCTCTCCATTTGTGTAACTGGATACTCAGGATAATGAAATTTCACTCTGGTTTCCATCCACCACCACCCCCCTTCCATTTTCTACATCTCCTATCATACAGGAACCTTGAGCCTATCCCAGAGATCATAGGGCACAGGACAGGGTACACCCTGGACAGGGTACCAGTCCATCGCAAGGCACACTCGCATACACATTCACACACCCATTCATACACTACAGACACTTTGGACATGCCAATCAGCCTACCATGCATGTCCTTGGACAGGGGTCATGCAGCAGGCCAACAACCCTAAGCACAAAAAGCACATAAGGGTCCACCGAAGTATGGTTAAAAGAGAATAAAATTCAAGTTTCAGAATTTGCCAAGTCAATGTCCTGACCTTAATCCAATAGAAATGTTGTGGAAGGACCACAAACAAGCAGGTCATGTCAGGAAAATCACCAGCATTCCAGAGTTGAAGCTGTTCTGTACTGAGAAACGAGCTAAAATTCTTACAAGCCGATGTGCAGGACTGATCAACAGTAAAAACAGGGAAAATGTTTAGTTTCGGTTATTTCTGACCAAGGGGTTCACACCATATGCTGAAAGCAAAGGTTCACATAGGATCACATAATAGAAAGAAAACATTCTACACACCGTTATACCACCAGCAGCAGTCTGGACTGTTGACACAAGGCATTTTCATGCTGCTGATGCCAATGTCTGACCCTATCATCTACATGTCACAACAGAAATCAAGATTCATCAAATCAGGCAATGTTTTTCCATGCTTCAACTGTCCAGTTCCAGTGAGTCCACGCCCACTCTAGCCTCAGGTTCCTGTTCTTGGCTCACAGACAGGAGTGGAACCTAATATGGTTGTAGCTTATCCACCTCATTTGGTTAGACGTATTGTATGTTGCAAGAGGGTTTTCTGCTCCCCACACTTGTAAAGAATTATCATTACCATAGCCTTCCTGTCAGCTCGAACCAGTCTGTCCATTCTCCTCTGTCCTCTCTCATCAACAAGGTGTTTGTTTTTCTCCATCATTCTGTGTAAACTCAAGAGATTGCTGTCTGTGAAAATCCCAGATCAGCCTCTAAAATTCTCAAACCAGCTCGTCTGGCACCAACATTCATACCATCATCACTGAGATCACTGAGATTCTGATGTTTGTGTGAATATTAACTGAAGCTTACTGAAATACTTACCTGTATCTGCATGATTTTATGCATTGCGCAGCTGCCACATGAATTAGTTAAGTTCTTTTTCAAACACATCCTGCAAAAGCAAATAAGATCGGCACTCCATCTGCTTTGAGTAGCCTAATGCAAAATGTATTCAAAATACTATTTTTAAGAACTCCAAAACACCTGAAACTGGATTCAAGGCACAGTATACAGTGTTACCACCATTGAAATCACCATTTAATTACATATGCTTCAACAGTTAAAATATATAATAAATAAATAAATACATTATTATTATTATTATTATTGTTATTATTATTATTATTAATAATAATGATATAATAATAATAATAATAATAATAATAATAATAATAATAATAATAATAATATGTGTAATTTATATAGCTCCTTACTCATAACCAGTGTCGCTTTACAATTACAATGTTTCAACAAAACATGGAACATGCGGTAGACTAGATTTGAGAAAAAATATGATTTATAGTTTACAAAGAAATATTAAATTTCTCATCAAAACATGATTACACTGCTTATGCTAAGCTTAATTTACACAAGTTTCTAATTACAAGATTGAATTATATAAAGTGAGTGCGATCGATTCATGTAGTATTAATGTAAACCCATTACATTATGAAATCTTGTGGGGATGTTGGCACTGACAGGTACTATAACTATAGTATTTAAATTAACATGATTCAAAGGTGTGTGATAGAATAGCACAGTGTTTTAATAAATTCAATGCTATGAATATTATGTGCTATTATTAATGAATATTATCCTGGTGTCTAATTTTTTGAAAACAGTTTCATATTAAAATACAATGAATCTGCACATTTTAACAGTTCAAATGGAGAAGTTATTAATGTTTTGTCACAGTAATGATTCTGTGTCTCATTGCCAAAAATGAAAACCTCTTAACTCTGAAAGTCAATTAAACAATGTTTGAAGGAGAATCTATAATAAATGCATCATCAGATGACTAAAGGGAATGCTGGATGATCCGTCACATCAGTTTTAGCCTGACATTTTTGCTTTTGTTTCACACATTTGTACAACAGTTTTTATGAATCAGACATTGATTGATTCATAAATCAATTATCTCGCTGGATAAAACCTATACCTATATTATATATGTATATATTTAAGTATGTATAAAATGTAAATGGAAGGTTTTTGCTTCATGTTTTTTTAAACTTTGCTGTAGACCGTCATTTGAGTCAAACTTATTTGCATTTGAAGAACACAAAGTGCATTTGCCTTTTAAATAAACTAAATAACCATTTAGTGATACACCAAGTGGACAGCTCAGAGTTTAAAGGGTCAAAGAGAGGACTTTCTGATCTATGTCGAAGAAGGTAAGAAACCTCTCTAAACTGTGCCTTTATTTTGGCACAATGAATGATATATTTGTTATATGATGCACTTCATATAATTTGATGTGCACAGTTAAAGTCTGATTATTAAGTGGTGAATGGTACATTGCTTCCTCAATTGGCTATTTTCTTTTTAATCCTTGAGTGCTCTTGTAAATTGTCTAAAGTTGGTATCTTTCTAGTTAAGCAGAAAATGGAGAATTCACAGAGGCCCATGCCTTTTCTTTTACTTGAAACTCTGATTTCAAGTATCAAACTGATTTCAAGTATTTTAAAAAATCTCGTTTTACAGTACACTATGATTGATTTAATATCACTTGTAAATTGTCATAATTTAAAAAGACAATACCTTTTATAGATTAAAAACACAACCTATCAAATGTTCCTATAATGTATATATTTTTTTTACGCAGTGATATGCATTTTCTCATTGCAGTCGATTCTGACCCCATCAGCAAGGTAAGAATACAGTATAGTAGAATACAGAAATACACACACACACACACACACACACACACACACACACACACACACACACACACACATGTCTGAGACCACAATTGAAAATCTGGATTTTTTTTCTCTTTTACATTTTGAAATAAATAGGTTTTAGAATTTTTTAATATTTAAAAGAAAGAAAGTAAATGTTTAATATTTTGGATATTTAATTTTTTAAATTCTGCAACTGTAAACATTAAGAAACTCTGAATCTCTTGTAAATATTTTAAAGGTTCTACTTTTTTTTTTTTTTTTTACTGAAGTTGTAGTCAATAATACAATTTCGAATGAAAATTATAAATTAAATAAGAAAAAAAATGTAAAATAGAAACATTTTCCACTAGTGCTCTCAGACTTTTGCCCCGACTGTGTGTGTGTGTGTGTGTGTGTGTGTGTGTGTGTGTGTGTGTGTGCGTGTGCATGTGTGTGTGTGTGTCTGTGTGTATGTAAACAAACTATTAATGAAAATAATTTTGTGTAAGATAAATGAATGAATAAATATGTTCTCTTCTCCCTCCAGTCGATGTGGCCTTAGGAGGAATAGCAATACAATCTTCTTTACACTAACAATTATCCTGCTTACTTTGCTAGCGATGACAACAGAGCATCTAACATGAATTTCGACTCATGTACTGCTACAAATCCTCAGTATAACCCATGGTGGAGGGTGGATTGTTGGCGGTGTATGATATTAGCAGTGTAATCGTCACTAACAGAGGCGACTGCTGTTCAGAACGGATAAATGGTGCTGAGATTCACATTAGCAACTCCTTGGTCAACAACCCCAGGTGAAATATTTAAAAAAATTTTTATATAAAAATATCGGCCTAAATGAGTAAGAGTTTATTTATAGAATTTTATTAACATTTTAAAAAGCTTGCTGAATATAAGGCTTTGCAATTTGGTAACAAATATTTGTATATATTTACAACTCTAATGAGGCATTACAACATCCAGTAAAATTGTTCTTTATGTAATATACATAATTATAAAGCACTTTAAGACTTAATAAATATATTGTGAATATTTTAATGATTATTATTATAATGATAATTAATTAATGCTTAAATAGTCACTCATAAGTTTACTGTAGTATTGCTCATTTAGTACTGTACACTTTATTTTACTGAAGTATACTCAGCAACATTTAAACAAACTTATTACAGAAAATGTAGGTAAAATATATTACTATTACTGAGATCTGATTGGCAAGGACATTTTTAATTGTATAAATTGTGTAATTCTGACATGTAAATTTACAAGGAATGAATTACTACTTACTGAAAGTAGTTCTGGCTACATGCCAAATTGCAGGTTTAAATGAATGCTCTCACTTTAACATTTAGTCCTATAATAAAACTTATACAAGGACATGGATGGATATTAGAATACTGCAGTATGTCTCTCTCTCTCTCTCTCTCTCTCCTCTCGTCAGTCTCGTCTCTCTCTCTCTCCTCTGTTGTGTGTGTGTGTGTGTGGTGTGTGTGTGTGTGTGTTGTGTGTGCTATACAGTAACTACATAGTAACTTAACTACATAATAAATTTCCTCATCTTCCCTCCGACAATGGGGAATCCGTCTATTTCTTAGAAGGAATAGTGACACAGTGCCCTGCGATGGACTGGCACCCTGTCCGGGTGTACCCCGCCTTGTGCCCGATGCTCCCTGGGATAGGCTCCAGGTTCCCCGTGACCCTGAAAGGAGTAAGCGGTTGAAGGATGGATGGATGGATGAATAGTGACACAGTATGAAGCACAGAAGGGTTTAATTAGGAAGGTTTTATTTTCATTTTATTTTCTTTCATCTCAATCTTTAGAATGGAGGTGCATTTTTGTTATGTAACTTTAGTGGGTGTGAAAAAATAGAAGGTGGTGCATTGAAGTACTGTCTATAGC
This sequence comes from Ictalurus punctatus, assembly GCF_001660625.3. NCBI lineage: Eukaryota > Metazoa > Chordata > Actinopteri > Siluriformes > Ictaluridae > Ictalurus > Ictalurus punctatus. The sequence continues at coordinate 47,705 of NW_026521111.1, forward strand.
TGCTATAATGTAATGGGATACGTGGAACTAACTTTTTTTCACAGGTGTTCTGTAACATAGACATGACTATAAACTGAGAACAAGTATGATGTTCATTCTTTAATAAATATTAAATTTTTTTCTTCTGCACACTCTGGTAATGAAACTGTATCAACTTCGGGTGGTGACAGATGTTTAACATTATTAACTTTGGGTTTTAACTTAATATGTAAAACTAAATATAGTTCCCCTCATTTCTCTCTCCTCTCTCTCTCTCTCTCAGTGTGGTGTGTGTGTGGTGTGTGGTGTGTGTGGGTGCTGTGTGTTTGATGTTTGTGGTGTTGGGTATTTGGTTTTGTGAGGTAGTACGTGGTTCAGTGTTTGTGGTGTTTTGGGTTGTTGTGTGTGTGTGTGTGTGCATGCTGATTACGTGGAGTAAGTAAGCGTGTTGGAGAGCGTGCGTGGAAGGACTGAGGTTTTTGTCACTTCTTTCTCTATTTTCCCCTTCTACAGTATCTCACAAAAGTGAGTAAACCCTCACATTTTTGAAAATATTTGATTATATCTTTCATGTGACAGCACTAAAAGAAATGACACCTGTTGCTACAATGTAAAGTAGTGAGTGTACAGCTTGTTAACAGTGAAAAATTTGCCATCCCCTCAAATAACTCGAGCACACAGCCATTAATGTCTAAAACCGCTGGCCAACAAAAGTGAGTACACCCCTAAGTGAAAATGTCCAAATTGGCCCAATTAGCCATTTTCCCTCCCTGGTATATGTGACTTGTTAGTCACAAGGTCTCAGGTGTGAATGGGGGCATGTGTGTTAAATTTGGTGTCTCGCTCTCAACACTCCCTCATACTGGTCACTGGAAGTTCCCCAAAAACCATGGGGGGGGGCACCTCATGTCAAAGAAATCTCTTCTGATGATCTGAAAAAAGTGTGTGAAGTGCATATGCTTTCCTTGTGAGTGACACTTTTTAAGAATAAGTTGAGGGTTTGAGACAATGTAGCTAATTTCGACCTTCGAGGGTCCATTATATCATGCATTTGCGAGACTGATAAAGCAAGGCCTGAGAGTTGTGTTTGCATTCCTTTCTGTGGTGCTTGTAAGTTAGTGAAGTACTTGTGTGGAGAATGTGGAACTGGCTTCAAAGTGAACACAGACATTGGTGTGATCCGCTGAATGCTGGGCCTACTAATAAAGGCTTGTGCTGCTATGTGTGACCTGTAGTTGCAGTGGACGTAGGACTGTAGTATATACGGGCCTCGAGTCCAAGGACGTGCTCAAAAGGAATGTCTTGTGTTTGAAACAGTAATGTCAATGTTGTACAAACACAGACAGCTTTTTCTAACCTCCTTACGCTGATGAGTGTTTGGCTGTATGCTTTACTATGTATGTTTTACCCAAAGTTCCTGACTATTGTGTTGTACTACTACTACTACTACTACTACTGCTGTGCTACTAATGGAACCAAAACATTAATACTGATAATTTTTGTATCTTCTGTGTGTGTGCATTTAGAGAGAGAGAGAGAGAATGGGGAAGAAGAAGACGTTAGCAGGTGAAAAGCAGTGCCTAGTGATTGTTTTCGAAAAAGAGAGCTATTGTGTGCCGTTGGTGTTAGGCCCGCCTCCTCGCCTGTTCTCAACTAGGTCCTGTCGAGTGTGGATAAATAGGTGGGCGCTGCGCGAGAACGTTTATTGAGTGGTTTGACTTCGAGAGCAGCATCATGTCTGGCAGAGGCAAGGGTGGTAAAGGACTCGGCAAAGGAGGCGCTAAGCGCCACCGCAAGGTACTTCGCGATAACATTCAGGGATCACCAAGCCGCTATTCGCCGCCTGGCTCGGCGTGGTGGTGTAAAGCGTATTTCTGGTCTAATCTATGAAGAGACTCGCGTGTGCTGAAAGTGTTCCTGGAGAACGTGATCCGCGACGCCGTCACCTACACCGAGCATGCCAAGAGAAAGACCGTGACCGCCATGGATGTGGTGTACGCCCTGAAACGCCAGGGACGCACCCTGTACGGCTTCGGCGGTTAAACGCTCTAACACCGAACGACGCGACACAACGGCTCTTTTAAGAGCCACCCACATGTCCTAGAAAAAGAGTTTCTCCGTGTCGGGGGAGGCTTTTTCTTTCGTGAAGCATAAGGCATCAAACGCTGTACAGCAGTAGCATAAGTGATAGATCTATTTGTATTTTTTTTTGAATAACTCTCTCTCTCTCTCTCTCTCTCTCTCTCTCTCTCCTCTCTATATATATATAATATATATATATATATATATATCTATATATATTATATATATATATATATGCACAGTATTCAATATATAAACTGTTTGATTAATACGATTTAGAAAATGATTTTAGTATAAACTTACTTCTATATTTCTCTCTCTGTCTCATACACACGCATACATGCATATATAATATAAAACGATTTTTCTCAAGCAATTGTTTTTTCATAGTGCACGTTGTCCTAAAGTACAAGGGCGGGAAGGGAAACAAAGCGTATCGGAGGAAGCATGGAGGGAGGGAGGAACAGAATGCAGTAGGAGGCGCCATGCAGGGGGGGTATCGAATTGTGTCCAAATCAAAAAAAAGGTGTCTTGTCTGGGCGTCATTAGCATGTGGGTCTGTAAATAGAGCGGGCGCGAGGCGGGCGCTAGTATTTACTGTTCGGATACTCGAGGAGCAGCATCATGCCCGATCCAGCCAAGACCGCGCCAAGAAGGGCTCAAAGAAAGCCGTGACCAAGACGGCCGGCAAAGGAGGCAAGAAGCGCAGAAAGTCCAGGAAGAGAGCTACGCCATCTACGTGTACAAGGTCCTGAAGCAGGTGCATCCTGACACCGGCATCTCATCCAAGGCCATGGGCATCATGAATTCTTTCGTGAATGATATTTTTGAGCGCATCGCCGGTGAGTCTTCTCGTCTGGCTCGTTATAACAACGCTCCACCATCACCTCCAGGGAGATCCAGACCGCCGTGCGCCTGTTGCTTCCCGGCGAGCTGGCCAAGCACGCGTGTCCGAAGGCACAAAGGCCGTGACCAAGTACACCAGCTCCAAGTAAAGCACGTTACCGCCGTCTTCATCAACCCAACGGCTCTTTTAAGAGCCACCCACTTTTCATACAAAAGAGTAATTTTCCTCCCCTTTCTCTTTCTCTCTCGCTGTGTGTGTGTGTGAGAGAGAAGGGGAGGGGGCTTCTGAAGCGCTGCACTCCGCGGATGTTCAGGCTTTTGGGTAATTCCAGCAGTCTGCTAAATGCAGAGATGAGTAAATCTAACAGGGTTGTAGCACGTTTTCGGGGGTTGTATAATCTGAGCAATGCAAAATGGGACTTTAGGCAGCACAAAGTTATTCGTATTAAGATTGTAGCAACAGGAAGTAGTTGAAAATGGTTTTCTAATAGCACATAATCATTCTAAATCACGGGTGCCAAAACTTTTCTTGTGAAGGGCCAAAAATCAAACTTGATTGAGGGCTGTGGGGCAAAAGTAGTTGCATTAACCAACTGTATTATATTAAAATTAAAGTTGCCATGGTTCTCATTTATCATTTCATAATATTTACATAAATCAATTAATAGAAAACTTTAGTCTGTATCTGCTTCACTAATGCAGTTTTTATTTTCAGAGTTCTATAGTTCAATGAAACTTATAGTATAATTAAAGCATAGAACCAATCCCATTTATAATACATGTTCAATACCTAATGCTAAGGCCATATCAGTGACCTCTAATGAGACACATGAAGCTGGACCTTATTTTTCAAAAGTTTTTCCAAATTGGGATGCAGTGGACTTACTGTCAAAGTCAAGATATTATGGAGGTGAATGTCAGTTACTTTACATCTCAGTTTACACTTGTTTAAGTTCATCAGACTGAAAGTCTGTTCACAGTGGTAGGTACTGCCAAACAGAGACAGCATCACTTGTGCCTGTTTGCACATCTTTGGGAACCTGTTTGCTGGGACACATTTGTAGAAGTCTGTCAAGGGAAGGGACCTGAACTTGTGTTTGAGTTCTGAATCACACTGAAGCTCAATTGGTTCCATCTGAAGATCATCACTGACTGTGTCCACACTGATGGTGAAAGGTTTGAACAAACCACTCAAAGTCAGATGCAGTGTGTCTGAAGTCCTCAAAGCGACTGTCAAACTCCTGGATAGGTTGCTGAGAACAGCATCATACTCAGGTACCTTCTCTTTCATCATGCCTGCCTCTCTAAAACAGGGAAAATTGGCTAAATTTCCTGGATGTGGAGATGAGCGAGAGAGGGAACAGTGTGAGACAGGGAGTGAAAGAAGAGAGAGGGAGGCAAATAGAATAAATAACTGACAAAAACAAGGAAATTAATCAGGATAATTTAAGAGAACTTTGACACAAAATTTATCAGCTTGATTAACAAAAAAACCCAAAGCTGACACCACTGGATATAAATGCTAACTAATATAGTATTAATAATAACAATAACTGCTCATAAAATTATGGTGCATATTATAATTGTGAATGTTACCTGCTGAGAGATGTCTTCTGAGCAGCAGTACTTTTTGTTTGTAGGCTCTGACGTGATAAAAAGCTGGGTGATAATCTGGTCTTTTCCCTGGAGCTGAACATTTAAAACATTGAGCAGCTCTGTGACGTCCCACCAGAAAGCCAGGTCAGAAAGCCATTTCTTATCCATGGGCTCTTGAATACTACCAATCTTGCTTTCCTGAAAAGCTCTGATCTCATCACGCAGATCAAAAAATCTCCTGAAACTTTCCTCTGCTCAGCCATCTAACCTCCTGGTGGTAACAACACATCACCATATTGTGCATCCATCTCATCCAACAGTACCTTGAACTGCAGGTGAGAGAGCACCTTGGAGTGTATATCATTCACAATTTTGACGACGTCACGCATCACATCCACAACCCGATGGATTGGGCACATAGCTGTTCTTGATGTAAAATACAGGAAATCTGATAGCTGGCCCGTGTGGCACTTCTTGAGCTGATGAAGGACGTAGCAGTGTGCTCTGCTCAGATCGAAGTTTAGCAAGCAGCTCGTTAGCCTTCTGTTTTATGCCTCGCACTGTCCTTTGAGAAAGTTGAAGAAGGTTTTGTTTCATAATGACGGATTTTGTACTCTTTCAAAACAGCAACTGACTGCTTGCAAACTAGACACACTGCTTTGAGTTGATTTCAGTAAATAAAAGTCAACTTGACAAATCTTTTAAATTTCCTCTTGTCTGTGTGCCAGTGCCTGGATCTCTCCATTATTACCTGTTTGTTGACTGTCGCAATGCATGCTGGCCTTGAAGTATGCATATACATTAAATAAAATTCTAATTCTTATTCTCTACATTTAATTTCAATTTACTTTTTTGTAGCTCAAAAAATAATATAAAAAAATGTAAATTAGAAATGAAGATCAGCATCAATTAACCCCCCCCCTTCTCACACATGGCATGGCGGGCCAAATCAAGTCACCACGGCCAACTTTGGCCCACAGCCCGTAGTTTGGGCATCTCTGATTTAACTGTTGTAGTAGCACATAGTCATTTGACTAATGTGACATTAGCACAAAGTCATTCAAAAGATTGTTCTAGTAGCACATAGACATTGAAAAGAATGTTCTAGCAGCATGGAATACAACACACACACACACACACACACACACACACACACACGGCTATAGCGGAGCCTATAGTCACGCGCGCTGTGCTTTACATGCCCCCACGCGCTCTGCTTCCGATACTACACACACCACTCGACAGCTGCAAAGACATCAGGCTCGTTCCCAGGCTCCTCTTTAACTCGGCCAGAACGCATACGACGCCGTACCTGCTTTTCGCCGGTTTTACACACCACATCGCACCAAATGCGCAGCCCGCCGGCTTGAGTACAACGCGCGGCCGCGCCTTTTCATGTGCGCTGCGCGAGACTGTTGGCTCTCTAGCCGGGCCACGGGAGAAACGAGAAAGCCCGTCCTCGCTCAGCGTGTGCTTCAACGTTTTGAATCTCGTCTTGCGAGTGGGATTTTCACCGAGAAATGCCACGAGAAAACACATCTGAGCGCGCGCCGCGTCCGTGAATTCATTCAGCGGCGCGCGAGTTGAGTCTACAACGCTCATCATATCTGTTTTTAAGACCAGCCCCCGCCGCGGGGAGGGAGGATCCTGTGTGTTACACACTAACGTACAGCGTACGACTCGTGTAGTATTCTACGTAGTTCTAAGAGAGATGGCAGAAGTCGCACCCTCTCCCGCCGCCGCGCCGGCCAAAGCGCCCAAGAAGAAAGCAGCTCGAGAGCAAAAAAAGCCGGCCCTAGCGTCGGCGAGCTGATCGTCAAAGCCGTTTTCCTCGTCTAAGGAGAGGAGCGGCGTGTCTCTCGCTGCGCTGAAGAAAGCGCTGGCTGCCGGCGGATACGATGTGGAGAAGAACAACTCCCGCGTCAAGAACGCCGTTAAGGGTCTCGTGACTAAAGGGACTCTGGTGCAGACCAAAGGGACCGGCGCGTCTGGCTCTTTCAAGCTGAACAAGAAGCAGACCGAAACAAGAATCCCGTAAGAAAGCCGCGCCCAAAGCGAAAAAGCCCGCCGCCTACTAAGAAGCCCAAGAATAGCGGCCAAGAAACCCGCCGCCGCGGCCAAGAAGTCTCCTAAGAAGGCGAAGAGAGCCCGCAGCCGCCGCAAAGAAAGCCACCAAGAGCCCGAAGAAGGCGAAAAGCCCGCGACCCCCTAAAAAGGCAGCCAAGAGCCCCAAAAAGCGAAAGCTGTCAAGCCCAAGACCACAAAGCCTAAAGCGCAAAGCGAAGAAGGCAGCACCCAAAAAGAAGTAAAGACGTTTTTTCTTTCATGCTTTTGTTCCTAAACGGCTCTTTAAGAGCCACCCATATTTTCCTTTAAAGAGCAACATTTTCAGTCAAGCTTTATGTAATCAAAGCAATACACGTAGAAACATACAATAGTATGGATCGCATATCTACTACATATCATGTACACAGCCACAAGCTGATACTGATTAGAGTACAGTAGAATAGAATCCTGATCGTGATTCCTAAACGTCATTCCTGATCTCCAAAACGATCACAGAATATGTAGGATAACATATTGATACATAATAAATCATGTTAATGATAAGAATAAATAAATTCAGTATATAGTTGTTAGTTCGTGCTTTTGTATGAATATTCCCTTCTGTCTGTTTTCATTCGCGCTCTCTCTCTCTCTCTCACACACCACACACACACACACACACACACACACACACACACACACACACACAAGCACACACACACACACAACACACACACACACAGGGGTGGGAGGGTGACGCTGGAATTCGACGGCCTGTTTGTGATTGGCTAGATCTGGCCATTGCGTTCTTAGCGATAAGAGAGTGCCGTTTTGTCTATATCACGGAGACCTCGGGGTGTAACGTTTCATTTCGGAGTTGTTGTTAGAACAGATTTGAGCATCAAGATGAGTGGCAGAGGAAAAACCGGCGGAAAAGCTAGAGCTAAGGCAAGGACTCGTTCATCCGGGCTGGACTTCAATTCCCCGTGGGACGTGTGCACAGGCTTCTGCGTAAGGCAACTATGCCGAGCGCGTCGGTGCCGGCGCTCCGGTCTACCTAGCCGCAGTGTTGGAGTATCTGACCGCTGAGATTCTGGAGTTGGCCGGTAACGCCGCCGTGACAACAAGAAAACTCGTATCATTCCCGCCACTTGCAGCTCGCCGTGCGTAACGACGAGGAGCTGACAAACTGCTCGGCGGAGTGACCATCGCTCAGGGTGGTGTTCTGCCCACATTCAGGCTGTGCTTTGCCCAAAAGACCGAGAAGGCCGTCAAGACTAAGTAAACTCGTCCACTGCTGCTTTGTCAGTACCCAAAGGCTCTTTTAAGAGCCACCATCTCTGCTTCAAAAGTCAATTTTACACCCGTTTTTCTACTGAAAGTGTGCACTAAAAGTCAGCACGTTTGAAATGAAAACAGAAGCGTTATACTTTGCTAATAACTATGTGATAACGTTAAGTAGTAGTAGTAATAATAGTGGTAGTTAGCGTGTTGTCTAAATGAAATCTGAGGAGTGAAATTGTGCACTTTTAAGACAGCATATTTATAATAAAAAAAAGGACGATAATTTTGTAGTCATGATTTAATACCATATTTTTAAGTAATGACTAGGAGAACAATAGCAGTTAGCGTGCTGGTTAAATGAAGTCTGAGGAGTGAAAATGGTTTGTGACGGCGTTGTGTGCGTTCTAA
>NW_026521112.1:5000-7500 GCF_001660625.3 Ictalurus punctatus
CCTCCACCTGTCCCTCTACACCTCCACCTGAAGTTTCACGTTTCATGTGTTCAGATGTAAACTCCCAGTTATTAATCCACTTATATTGTTTATTTCTGTATTCTTTTAACCCCGGCTTTATTAACTTCACTTGTGTTGCATTTTAATCTGTACATTAAATCATACATCATTAACAAGGCTCTTTTTTTCCTTAAAACATAAATATCTCTGAAATAAAATATATATAAATATAAAACGTTTCTGAAAGTGACATTTCTGTCAGAATCGTGATGGAGCAGAGATAGGACGGATGCAAGTGCAGGATGAACAGTTGTTTATTAGAAAGAGAGACAGGCAGACAAATCCAAAACGTGATCCAAAACGTAATCCACAAACATGCAAGAGGTCAGGCGATTGGCAAACAGGCATACACGGGGCAAGGCAGGAATCTAGGTCGTGGTCACGGAAAACAGGATCGATAAACAAAACAAGAAACGAACTATGACGAGGGACTGGAAGCGGATAATCCAGCGCGAACTAACTCTAAACATGGACCGTGACTATGACACGAGCTAAACTAACTCTAAACATGGACCGTGACTAGGACACGCGCTAAACTAACTCTAAACATGGACCGTGACTATGACTACGATACGAACTAAACTAACTCTAAACATGGACCGTGACTATGACACGAGCTAAACTAACTCTAAACATGGACCGTGACTATGATACGAGTTAAACGAACTCTAAACATGGACCGTGACTATGACACGAGTTAAACTAACTCTAAACATGGACCGTGACTATGACACGAGCTAAACTAACTCTAAACATGGACCGTGACTATGACTACGATACGAACTAAACTAACTCTAAAGTATTAATCGTTGTGTGCTGGGAGGCGCGCGGTATATATGCGGACATGATCAGCGTCTAAACCGCTAGCAGCTGAGAGCAATTCAGACCCACGTGAAATCCCAGTCAATGACAGAGCAGAGAGGAGACGTGACAGAAACATAAACAACACACACGTGTCCAGACGTCACTACAGTCAACAACGGAAACGCCGGTGCTCAGAGCACGCTGCTTCAAGGGGAATCGTGACCATTTCCACATCACTGCGAGCCTAACAGCTGCATCATGAAGTCTCACGGCCAGAATTTTATTTTATTTTCTCTATATCATCACTACACCTCCCTCCATTAGTATTGGCACCCTTGTTAAATATGAGATAAGAAGGCTGTGAAAAAATTGTCTTATTGTTTAAATCTTTTGATCTTTTGTTTAAAAAAAATCACAAAAATACTCTGCTCTCACGGATATGGAACAATTACAAACACCACATGGGTTTGTATATAAAACTACATATCTGTTACATTATATTGTAGCTGCTGTAACGTAAGTGACAGCAGGAACTAACTCACTTCACAGAACATTAAAAGTAATTATAAATGGACAAATATGATGTTCATTAATAAATAAAAGACTAATAGGTGGTAAAGCTGCCGTGGTGTAAGAGGAATAAAACACTGTGGAAGCGCTGCTAGAGGAAAATAATCAACTTCAAGGCAGTAACAGTAACCACGCTTCATCACATCACCCTGTTAATCACTGTTTTACTGTAACACACACACACACACACACACACACACACACACACACACACACACTTCCATTCAGAGATAGAATTATATTTATTGTAATAATTGTAATAATCGTGTCTGTCATGATGTAGTTTGATGATTTAGAGATTTTTCCACATGGATTCATTTATTGTATAGTCTGTGGATTGGTCTTGTTTTGGAAACAACACACACACACACACACACACACACACACACACACACACACACACACCCCTCCAATTTCATGCAAATGTGCACATTCCTCTTTTTTTCCTGTCGTCTCCATTTTGTCCGCAAATAGAACAATTCCACACACTGAATGCAGAACGTCTCCTCATTTCCCCGTCTGCTTCATCTTCCCTCTCTGTCTGCTTCTGTACTGATACATCCCTCTGTGTGTGTGTGTGTGTGTGTGTGTGTGTTTCTGCCCTCATTAAGCAAATCAGGAAGTGTGTGACTTTAGGATGGCGCTCTGATGTGAGTCCTACAGCAGGAAGTTCCCAGGTGTTCAGTAAGTGAGTGAGTTCACTCCAGGCGCAGGCGCGCGGTCCAGGCGCGCAGTCCAGGCGCAGGCGCGCAGTCCAGGCGCAGGCGCTCGGTCCAGGCGCGCGGTCCAGGCGCGCAGTCCAGGCGCGCGGTCCTCATCCTGCTGTTCTTTAACATTAACATCGTATTAAATCTCTCTGCGGTTGTTCCTCTGAACACTGACACGCACACCTCCAGCACCGCTCGTCTCTCCACTCAACCCCCGGAGCTGAAGGACATGAGAATGATGTTCAGACTGCAGATGTGAGAACATCAGGATGATGATGATGATCTGAGTGTTTAACTTTCTCTAAACTAAAACACATTCCGCTTTATTACAGCAAGAACGATTACGATGTGCATCACCA